>NW_013670909.1:67364-69240 GCF_000517525.1 Limulus polyphemus | reverse complement strand
ACGCACTTGATAGTGAATATTATCCATTCTTTCCGATAACACTTTCACGAACTCTGACACATTTTCAGGCAACTCTTCGTAAGGTCGGCGTCCTGTTAACAGATCCACTGGCAACCGAAGTTCCCAATCAAACATAAACTTTGCTGGGGTGTATCTAGTGGCTTCATGCTCTGCTGTTCTATAGGCCATCAACAGTGGAGGGAGTAGGTTATATCTAGTGCTTGAAGTGGGTGAAAGGAGAAAGCGGGATGGCTTGTGAAATTTTTGAGGCGGACAACTATATTTCATATTTTTCATGTATATTCTTTATTTATTACTATAAAAGTAACTAAAATGTAAAAATTAGAAATATATTAGGTTAGATAAGATAATGAAAAAAAAAATATTCACGAAGTATACTTGCGAGCAGCTCGTGCATTACGTAATTCGACACGGTTACTTGAGCTCCACGTTTGCCGAGTGATCTAAAACTTGTGTGGCAGGATTATTAGTTAGACACGGTTCAAAGGGCAATAAAACAATAATGTTAAGTATAGACAGCTGTATATTGTTACGAGTTATAGTATAGAAACTCTGATGGCTACTTTGTGGTTACGAACTCGGTCACAACGACCAAGCCAGTAGCGAGGGGGTTAGGGGAGGTTCATTCGCTTGCTCCATCTGTGTAAAACTTTGTTTCATTTCTGCTTCGTTTTTACACGAAATTTTAAGAAAAAAAATATAATTTCTCTCCCCAGTCCCTTACCGCCATATTGCATCGCATATTAAACCTTTCCATTTTGAGAAGCTTACAGTTTACTAAAATGTAGCGTGATGATTTCTGGGCCTTCTGAAAGGAAGTGGGATGGCATCCTGTCTCATTCCGCCCCACTTCAGGTACTGATTATATCTGTTCCTTGCTTTGAAATTGATCAGAGTGAAAACAGACAGCTAATAGCACTCGCCACCATAAAGGCTTTGCCCAACTTTCAGCTTTATAAAGGAACTGACTATGATTTTTTGTAACGCGCCCACAGCTGGAAACGTAAGATGTGTTCAGTGGCTTCACGTCTCAAACCTTCGATTTGCAGCCCGATACTCTCACCATTAGGCCACGCCTCACCAAGATATGGAGTTGAATGATATGTTTTTACTTAAGATATTTTAAAAGTATTTTGTTACAATAATTATACATATTCTAACAGCAGACCTAATTCTCAACATATTTAACTTCCTTAAAGATGTTACGTTGTTTAATATCAAAAAGACTACCGGCTCAAAAATTTGGTTGAAATTCCCAACAGTATAAAACATAGTGTTCGTTTGTTAACTTGCAAAAAGAATGAAAAAAAACAACAAAAAAACTCTTGTTAATAAAACAGCATCTAAAGAACAAAATGTGCATTTTTGAATAACTATATCATTGTTGAATTAACTAAATTAATATTGTTACGTCTCCGTGTGTTAATTAATTTTCCGTAACTTCGTTCCGACGAAACTTAAGCGACACAAGTCTTTACTTAATAAAACTGGTTTATTCTTTCCGAATATAACTCTGCGATACACTTAATCTCAATATTCGCGCTAAAACAACACTGTAACGAACGAACGTTAACTTCAACAATACCGTGTGACTGCAGTTCAATTACTCACTGATTATCACACATTACATTCCCCTCTTTTATATACCAGCGTACCCTATTTCTAGTAATAACTTGAACATTCGCCAAAGTACATGATAGTTCTAGAAACGTTGCGTCACGGTGGTCATGTGACTCGCTGACGCAACAATATTTAATAAAACTACACGTAAGTAATCATATTTAATAAAACTACACGTGCGTAGTTATATTTAATAAAACTACACGTGCGTAGTTATATTTAATAAAACTACACA
>NW_013670909.1:57937-67345 GCF_000517525.1 Limulus polyphemus | reverse complement strand
AAAGTACATGATAGTTCTAGAAACGTTGCGTCACAGTGGTCATGTGACTCGCTGACGCAACAATATGTTATGTTGTCAGGATTATATTAAGATATACTGATCTTGTTCATAAACTTGTAATTTTTCTTCTTTTTTTAAGACGTAAAGGCCAGAAAGACTTGTTACAATAAACTACATTAATGGTAGTTAATAAACCTGATTTTCTTTATTAGATCTGAGAAAAAATAAGAAAGTAAGAGAGGAGTAGGGGAAATCAGAAGTATTGTAGAGATTTACATTTTGTGTCCACGTACATTTCATGCTATTTTTATCATTTTTAAGCAGTTAACAATGTTCTCTGAAACATAACATGTTTTACATCGCTTTAATTTCTAGCTTTCGTTATTTGCGTGTAGCACGTACATTCACAAATAAATTAAAATATTAATTTGCACTAAGAATACAGTTAATACCTTTATTTTACTTACTTTATAAGCAACCGTAGCAATCGGAGAAATGAAGAAAAGATGACTATGCGTAACTCATATTCATTGGAAAAACAAGAAACAAACAATGATGTGGTGCCATCTATTGTTTTGTGAACGTACAAAATTTCAGTTTGTACCATAAATCTCATTCAACTTGAATAATTAAATAAACTATTATGTTTTGTTTTCAGTTAAGTGAAATATTTTCCCATAAAAATTAGATTGACAAACCAATATATGATATTTTTTGTAGAATTTCAAAAACTAGATAAAATAAACAAAGGGCAATGCAGTTCTGTTCAACTTTTAAAATACAATTTTCATGGCAGTTTCCTGTTCTCTCTTGTTTGTATGCATTTAATAGCACAGACTCATAGGTAGTTAAACTTAATCACAAAGTTATTAAGGATGTATTAGAAACAAATTAAAATGTTTTGTTAGTTCTCATAAGGACAACTTCCTCATCTTTACTAAATAATTTTGTCAAATATATTTCTTTACTCTCGTTTTACTGAGCATGCGCATTACAGTATCGCAACACACCCGTTTCTTATCTTGAAAGTACTGTGTATTATAATACAACTTACACATAACTTGCTGTTCACTTTCAAGAGTTTCTGTAACTCCCTTTAGAATATTATATAAGTTAAGAAAATTAACAAGTCTATCTAAAATCACGCATGTGACATTTGATAAAAAAGTGTCAAGAACTGGCTCTGAGAACAGATCCATAAATTTGTAACTTGATAAAACACACAAACAGACGTTTCCTTAACAATTGTAGTTAGTTTGTAGGAGAAGAGTGTGATAGTATTACTCCTTTTGGATTTTCCGTATACTGCATTGGCCTAACTACGCTGAAAAATATTTTTAACCTTAAGGTTATCTATCAGTTTTATCTGCAAAGTGAACCAAAAGTTTACTAAAGGAGTCTGAGTACACACTGCAGTAACTTCGAGGATCTAGTGAGGGATATTTGGAGATAACCTAACCATATAACCTAAAGTATTTTTCGTAACAGAAGATTAATATTCACAGAACAGATGCTTAATGCTGTACACAAGAATTAGGATAAGTACAACAGCAATACACAGATAGAAGTATCATGTTGCTGAAAACGTAGAGTTTTTTACTTGAGTTTTAGTTTTTTATCCAAGATGTTTTATTGAATATTTGACAAAATTCAGGCGCAGTATATATCTCAGATAATGTAATATAGAAAATGACAATGAATGGTTTAGACAGTTAAATTACACAAGTTGCTGTGAACAAGCTGCTTACTTCTGAATATGATAATTTTGAAAGTACCGTTTTAAAAGAAATAAAAACTTTTCATATCTCTTCTGTCGCTTGTGCGTCCCAGATAAAGTTTAACTAATTTTATTAAGTAATTATATTTTGATTTATTAATCCTATACCTGATTGTGAAAAGTTTTACACATCTGTGTGGAACTAACCAAATGTATAACCAGCGTCAATTATTCCAGGAAAACCTTTGAGGAATATGAACATATAATGAAGATTGTAAATTAACAATCTATAAATTATTGAAATATGGTAGGTGATAATAATACTTTCAAAGAAAACAAGTGAGAGGTTGGTAAAATTTGAGTTTATGAACATTTGTAAAGCTTATTAAAAATATGGCATGCAATGTCTCAAAATATTCAAAATTTAAAGCATATATAGAGCAGTAATAGAAATTCAGTAGTACACGGTATTCAGGGTATGGGATGTTTCGAATTAATTCCACGGGTTATTGGTAGCATCCTGTTTAATGCAAGAGTTTTTGAACAGAATTTTAGGATACATAAAGTTTAAATAATTGTTTGAAAGTTTTATTTTTCACAGTGAAATACTAATGTATGAAAGCTTGTAAGACAGTTAATACGATTCCGTTTTTTAGGTGAATAACAGTGAAAGCAGAAAAACATTTTACTGTTCTTTTTTATTTAAATATTTTAAAGTATTTCCGTCTGGAGAGGTTTATTATTACTATTTATTATGATATTACAGGAAAACAACAAGTGGTTTAGGAATGATTATTTTGGAGTTGTTGAAAGGCATACGACATGTGTCCTATCTAAACAATTATAAAGATTGTTTTTGTTTTATATTACAAGAAAACTGTAAAAGCTTTGGATATAATTATTTATGAATAGTGTAGGGAAGAAGTGGAGTAACCGAATGATATATGACATGTATGGATCAATGTTAATTAACTGACTTCTGGCCAAATATATGCTGGTCTGGGGGTTTTCTTTGTTTGTTTGTGCTATATAATATATTTGGTGATAATTATTTTTTACTATTGTAGGTGAACTTTTTATATGTTTGTTTGTTACTCACCACAATCTACACAGTGTGATATCTGTGCTATATGCCCACTGCCAGTATTAAAAACAGGTTTTTAGCATTATAAGCCGTTAGACTTTCCCTTGAGCCACGATAAGATGCTTGTAGTGGAGTCTCATTTAAAGCTATTTAAGTCCCCTGTCAAAATATTTTGTCCGTCTTTTATCCATTCCCCAATTAATGTATGCGGTCTACTCACCATAGTCACAGGAGATGAGGTTATTAATACCTGACCTGAAGTGACGTAGAATATAAAAGGGGGAATCATGAAGATAAAAATTAGTATCGTTTTAGTTAGTTTGTTTGTAACTAAGCACAAAGCTACACAATGGGCTATCTGTGTTCTGCCCACCACGGGTATTGAAACCCGCATTCTAGCATTGTAAGTTTGCAGACATACCGCTGTGCCACAGGGGGGGGGGATTTATCGTTTTAGAGTTCAAGTTAAGAGGATCAGTATCGAAAAAAACTTAGGTGCTACTAACAATGTTGCTGAAAGATTTCTACAGAAGAGTGATCTTGACAGAAGACACCGCCGTAACATAGTCTTCTGGAAGCACCACAAGAAACAGCACCTTGTCATAAATGTGGTAGCGTCATGTGAGAAAAAAGAAAACGTGACAGAGGTGGAGATTTTAGGCCTGTATTTCGCTGTCGTAAATTACGTAAATTGTTTGGATAATGATGATTTATTTCTAACATGGTGTAAAATTATGCAAAATATGTCACATTGTATATAACTAAAGCATGTGATGTAAAATTGTAACATGTAATATTCAAAGTGTTCATCGTTTACTCAATAAATTGTTTAACACATAATTTCCTTTTATTTATCGTACGCTATAGTTTAAACATCCCGGTAGACCGCATACTATAGTAGCACCAACTTTTCTGAATTTTTTTTTTACCACACAGGGACTTTCTAAAAGTAGTATCCCATTTTATAGAATTCTGCCTACGCACCTGATTTGCATGAGTTATTATTATTTTTTGCACAGTGTATATTATATTATGAAGACATCATTAGAGATACAATGTATACTAAGAATGAAAGCCTCATTTCATCCTTTGCGCGGATCTCAGTTCACTTAGCAAAGAATCGAGTGTCTTGTATTTAGTTTTAGGCTGACAGATAGATCAAGTAGTTTTTCCTCTTTTAAGCAAATATACTCGAAATATATATTGTTGCAACAGTTTCTATCGTTGGGCGGGTTCTTTTTGATTATCAGGTAAAAATAATGCAAAGTCCAGCAATTTAGCGAAAACGTTTATTTCTTCTACTACTAGTTCCACAAGTTAACTGAGCGATAGGCGTAATTCACAAATTGTTTGTTTGTTTGTAATTAAGCACAAAGCTACACAATGGGCTATCTGTGCTTCTAGTGTTGTAAGTCCGCAAACATACCGCTGTGCCACTGGGGGGATAATTCACAAATACAAATTAACAGTCATTTACTTATTAAATTGACTCTATCATCTACGTCAAAAATGCAAAATTCAAAACAATGAATTGAGTTACTAACTGACTTACTGAGAATTTTTATGATATTAGATACTTTCCCCTAAATCTCAAGAAATTTTTAAACTTCAAGCCAATTCTAAACACTCGGGAAAATTTTAGGTGTTACACATCATCACTACATTATCCCAAAACTCCTAGCAAATAACAGAAAACGTCTAAATTCTTAAAACATAGTTCACAACAATAATTTCTTACTTCATCACATTTTTCACAACATTATATCACAAAAAAAGTTATATATATACTTTATTTAATGCTATGAAACTTGTAATAGCATCAGAGAAGGAGTAATTAAGTCATATAGACTATTTTTATATAACGGAACTTGAAAGATCCATGTTTAGAGTTATCTATTGACTACTCTGAATAAAAAATCTTCATGCAACAGAACCTTAGAGTACCAAGCCTTATAATACAAAAATGAAAAATTGCACCGTACGTATAAAATTAGAGTCTTATATAGTACTAGACTAGTATGGCTAAGGTCACAAGCGGTCATCTTTACATTACCAAACTCTCAATTGATCAAATCCACATTATAGTTTATCGTTAGATCTACAAGGACAACTTTATTTGTACAAAACCTAATCGAGTTAGGCAAGTATTTTTCCAAAACAATATTATAAAAACATATTTATATTTTAAAATTACACTATAATGTTAATAGTTGAATAAAAGGTAATATCTGAGTTAAGCCAGTGCACGATTTTTTCTTTATATATATTTTTGTAAGGTTAGTCGCATCCAGTGTTTTGTGATATATACATTTAACTCTCTAGTGGTACTCGGACTCCTTCCGCCATCTATGAGTAAAATAATAAATAATAGTAAAAATTGTGTCCCAATATTGTATTAAAAACGAAATACCGCATCGTCAAATATACCGCTTGAAATAATGAAAATGTATTATCTTTTTTCTCAACTTGTGAAATAAAATTATCCTTTGCTTTTTCATGCAAGCTGAGCAAATTACTTCTCATGTTTTTCTCTTTCTTAAACAAAGATTATAAAATTGACCACCGGAAATGTCAGCCAAGACTCCATACGGTAAAGTTCAGCATTACCAAAGATAAACGACTGGCAGGTTCACGATTTTTGGAGCCTAAGATTTATAATACTTGTACCACTATTTACCTATAAAAAATCAGGTTGGAAATAAGCATATGACTAAGGAACAAACTTTTTAAATTTATTTTGATGGTTATTTTAACTGTCAGTGTCTGTCCATGATTTTCACTTTTCTCTGTTTAACACCATTACATTCGATTTAAGTTTAACTTTCACAGACACTTAAAATAAACTAGTGTAAGTAAACAAAAATTATCTTTAATGCAGACGATATTAGGATTTTATCAACACACGAAGTATGTCATTATCTGCTCATAAAGTTGTGCTTAACATTACAAATTATACCTACAATTGCTTTGGCGACTAGGTATTGTCCCTGTTTTCAAAGGAAACTCGGAATACTGTTGTCTATATTTTTACCTTTTCATTGCAGGATTAACTTTGCTACAAAAATACCATAAAACGCTCATTAATAGATATAAAAAGTTCCACTTGTGAAATGTAATTCAGTTCGTCTGCACCAAAGAATTTCAACTGAGTGCTGAACAATGTTGTAGTATTGTTAATTTTTAGAGTTGATATCACGCTGTTCTCAATTACTTTAAATGTTTCTGCCAAGGAAGGTTGACCACGTCAATATGGCGGCTAGACTGACGTACCTTGAAAGAGGGCATGTGGTACGTTATGTATGATAGATAGGGTTTGTTTGTTTGTAATTATGCACAAAGCTACACAATGGGCTATCTGTGCTCTACCCATCACGGGTATCGAAACTCGGTTTCTAGCGTTGTAAGTCCGCAGACATACCGCTGTGCCATTGGGGAGCGATAGATAGAGATTTAAAGTACGTTCGGTATGTCGGGCGGTAAATATCTAACTTATCTTGGTAGTTATGTTTTTGATAAAATATTGTGATAGAATTGTTATGATTATTTTTGATTTTATTCATAGATGGCGGCAGGATCAGACAGAGATTTAAGGTGCGTTGAGTGGTAAATGAAAATGTGACCTAAACACCGATCCTGATCTAGAAAGAGTCATGAATTTTTTTCACAATATGTTACTCTGAATTTTCAGAATAACAACCCCTAAACGCTAAAACATATTTTCAAATTCACAACTTTATCTCAAATATAATCATCATAGAATTTACTGTAGTATATTTTCTATGGTATTTGGCTCTAAATCTACGTTTTTCTTCACTTGTGTCTACATGTATGACGCCGGAAGTGTGGGGAAAACGTTGGACTTGAAACAATTCCAACAAGGCAGATTTTCTGACAAAAAGTAAGCAATGGTCCAACTGCCGGTTAACATTAACATCGCCTTAAATTTTCAGTCAAGTTTGAGAACGTCAGCCATCTCATAATTTTCATGTTCGTGCTCACACGCAAGTGATCTCTTTTCGTAGTTATTGAAACAATTATATTATAAATTAAGTTTCGGTTTCGCAAAAAAAAACACAAAAAATCAGCTTTCGGAGGGTGCGTGCAAGTACGCGAAAATTAAAAGACACCAAAGCACGTGCAGTTTTCCAAATTGCTGTTGAACTGCATTGCAGTCCAAGCTTTGTCAAAATCCTTAGTTACTTTTAATCGTAAATGAAAAAACAAAAATTGCCAAATTTAAAAACTTCAATAGGAATTACAATCTCAACTGACAGTTGGAACCTTTGTGCTGCTAAGTTTATATGAATTAGTAGGTAAATAAAGACAACGAACAAAGGCTTTCCACGCACGTACACGTAAGCCAAACAGATGAAAGGAAATGTGATGGTTTAAAAGCACAGAAACAAAAATCGGGTAATATTTTTTTATCGTGTGGGGTATAAGCACATCTGAGTTATGATATATTTATAACTGCGTTGGATGTATAAGTGTTTTATTCTAATATCTTGTTTTTATCTGAGTAAGTCAAGCTTCATATTCTTTATAGATATTTTAAATATGTTATTTTCGGGATTTACATCTACCTATCTATGTACGTATGTATCTATCTACCTGTCTTATCTCAGTTATCTGAAAAGGTTCTGATGACTAGCAGGATAAGAGCTTGATATAAATGTAAATCAAGATGGAACCCCGACGTTAACAGTATAGATATGCAGCAGCGCCATATTCTGATTTATTTATGAGTCTGAATCTGATTCAGCTTACATATCAACTGTTGGGTGTAAAGAGTGTCTCGGTAGCTGAGATAAGACCATATATTATCATACCGTTTTGAGACTCCCAGTATTCTACTAAATACGATCATTGCACTGCACTGTATTCCGTTTTACCCCCACAATCATTTCACTTTAGATTTTTACGGCGAAACTAATCTAACACTTTATCGATTCCAAGTAGCAGAAACCACTGTTCAACGGCAGATCAATTTGAGATTCTCAGCGTTCCGCGCGTAAACTGATAATGCACTGATATATGAAGGCGTCTATGTTATCACACAAGCATAACGTTATTAATCAAGCCAAACGTTTGAGTAATTAATTATGCTGTTAGTTTCTTTAATATTAAATTAATCATAGAAAAAAAACACTTTTGCGAAATGATTAATTTAAAAAAAGAATTTTTAGAATGACAAGAAAGAAAATGTATAGATTTTTCCTTTTTTTTTCGTCGTATTTCCTGTAATTAGGGTTATGTTTTTTGTTTTTGTTTGTTATTAAGCGCAAAGTTACAAAATTGGCTTTGAGTGATGTATTCACCACGGGTATCGAAATCCGGTTTTTAGCATTATAAGCCTTCAGACTTACCGCTGAGCCACTCAGGGGGGCTGAGGGTTAAGGAATACAGCTGAAATAATCATTGTTGTCATTGGTATAATAGGACGGCATAGCCAGGTGGTTAGGGCGCTTTAATCGCAATCTGTGGGTCGTGGGGTCGAATCCCCGTCCCACCAAACATGCTCGCCCTTTCAGCCGTGGGGGGGGGCATTAAAATGTGACGGTTTGTTTGTTTTTAATTATGCACAAAGCTGCACAAGGGCTATCTGTGCTCTGCCCACCGCGGGTATCGACGCCCAGTTTCTTGCGTTGTAAGTCCGCAGACATACCGCTGTGCCACTGGGGGCCAAAAAATGTGACGGTCAAAAAGCGGGTGGTGACGAATAGCTCTCTTCCCTCTAGTCTTTTACTACTAAATTATGGACGGCTAGCGCAGATAGCCCTCGTGTAGCTTTGCGCATATTATACCAATGGTTTGGTTTAGTTTGAATTTCATATCAAGACACACACACACACACACACAGCGGTGGTGTGTTGTGCAGGCAAAACAACCTGCAGGACACACTGTGCGTTTATCAATTTTCTATTTCCTGTTGCTTGGACTGTGGTAATCCAAACTATCATCTATTTTCACTGGATGTGCTCTACTGGACCCTTACTTTAGATACCAAATTTCAAGGTAATCCATTAATAAATACATGAGATATAAAATATCAAATTTTGATTGCATTTTTTCCTTTTTTTTTCCTCGCACCGAAAGTACGGAAACTTATATGATAGAAAAACATACTTCACTTTCATGTATTTTTTTTCAAATTTGGTACACTGATAGATCGTTACAACCTACAATTAGGTGTTAAATTTGGTTCAAATATAAGCCACCTGTGCTAAGTCATTCAACAAAAACCGTTCAATTTTGACCAAAACCGGTCTAAAATTTTTACTACAGCTTCACCTAAGAGTAAAGGTGGACCGTTTTTAATTTTTTGTCACTCGGATTAAAGATGGCTGACTCACAGCTGTAAAGCTATAGGGTGAACGCACTTGCAGATACATAAGTATTGGTTAGGCCAAGCAAACTAAATTAACAGTTTCTAACTCAAGTTTTCAAGAGAATCATACGGGTGGACGGTTATTATTCACTGCCAACTTTTAAGCACAAATTTGCTTAAGCTTATGAAATTCTCCTAATTAAAGAGTGGTCTAGCTAACTAATGAATGAATATTTGCTGTAAAATTATTATCAATGCTATAAGTGTAGCTACAAGTTT
>NW_013670909.1:51872-57064 GCF_000517525.1 Limulus polyphemus | reverse complement strand
TTTTCTTTACACCTAAGGTGTTTTGATTATATGTATATAAACATGACCAATTCTATGACTTCTAACTACCTTAAAAACAATGAAAACTTATATTCATTTGAAAAATAGTCTTATTTTTCTACTTTGTTTCAGTTCCAAACTTTTATTGGGTGTTTTTGAGAAAGTCACTTACCCTAAGAAATTTATACAGTAGTTTAAGTTGTCTTTCCGGCCTACCAACCTCTGTAGAACAGTTTCTAGGACTGTGATTGGTCACTATTTTTGCTCGTAATGTAAAGAAGATTAAGTTACCTAGTTTCCAACGGGCCATCTAACAAAGTCAGGAAATAAATATTTACTTAAAAATTCCTTCTAGGACTCTTTATTTATGTGAACGGCCAGGTGGTTAAGGCGCTCGACTCGCAATCTGAGGGTCGCGGGTTCGAATCCCAGTCACACCAAGCATGCTCGCCCTTTCAGGCGTGGGGGCGTTACAATGTGACGGTCAATCCCACTATCCGTTGGTAAAATAATACCCCTAGAGTTGTCGGTGGGTGGTGATGACTAGATGCCTTCCCTCTAGTCTTACACTGCCAAATTAGGGACGGCTAGCGCAAAGCTTTTTACAATAAAATATATCTAAAAAGGCGATACGATTTTTGACTCTATTCGTTGGCCCCATAGTAATTACTGAAAAAAAATTACTGAGTCATAAATTGTTTGTTTTTGAATTTCGCGCAAAACTACACGAGGGCTACCAAAAACCAATTTGTTTGTGAGTCCACGACTTTGTTGGTTACATGGCCCTTAGTAACACTTGAGTTACATAAAAAAACATAAAAAATTATCAGTAGAGTAATTAATTTCACTAATTACCATGTATGTTACAGAGGACATTAATTATTTCACACAATAGTTTTGGCCATTAATTTACACTGAATGAAAGTAACCAATATGTGGACCCACAGCTAGTGAAAGGTATAAAAACAAACAAGTAATTCGAAGGTTAAACAACTAGACAACATATATATATAGTAGAAATAATAGAATCTCTTCGATTATTACACATTACACTGGGCAACAAAATATTTTTCTGCTCTAGATTTAATGCAACTCTTTCTGAGTAATTTGATGATATTCTAAAAATCATGTTGAAAATTACTGATTACCTCTAACTTTCGAGTTATGATAGATTTATTCAAATTATTCTCATTTCTCGTGAAAATAACAACTTTTCTTTAATAACTCTATTTATTCATTGAAAGTATTTTGCATGCTGTGGTGAGAAGCAATATTTTGATGGTGACTTTAGTAAATTGAAACTCTTGTTCCTGGAGCTAATAAGTTCCATTGTTTTAAATGAGAACCAAGAAGTTTCCCCATGCTGCTTTGATAGAGACAAGTCACGAATCAGATCATTTAGTTCTTCTTGTGTGATCAGATGAAGCAGTTTATGTTGAGATGCCACAGGAATAGAATTACTAGATGAAGGTGATTCATTATCTTCTTTGCAGGATAACTCTTCTGTTTCTCGATTCGTTGGTGGATATGGCACTGGAAGACCATCCTCACGAGGTATTGGTTTCATTGCAGACGCAATGTCTGAATATTTAATGTATTGTTTAGCTTTGCCTGAATATCCAGTAACATTTGTCATGCAAAAATAGCAATCAGTTAGATTATCTTTGGGCTCATGCCATATCATGGGAACTGCAAATGGCATACTTGCTCTCTTCTTATTCAGCAAATGTATCAAACCAGATGTGCAAACTGTACAACACACATGTGGAGTCCAATGTTTTTCTTGGTCACCAATTTTACACCCGAAATAGTGGTAGTAAGCTACCTTTACCTTGTGTGTGATGTTTTTTTCCTTCGTGAAACATTAATATATTTTCCACAATTGTAGCAGAAATTGTTTGGCACTTTCGGATTTTACTTGAACTAGGAGCAACCAGTATTTCAAATGATTTTCTAAAAAAATATAAAGTAATTTATGTTTACAGAACTAGGAGCAACCAGTATTTCAAATGATTTTCTAAAAAATATAAAATGATTTATGTTTACAGAACTAGAGTTTAAAAGATTTAAAAAACAAAGTTTTGCAGAATTTGATTATATCGCGGGTATGATACGAAGAAGATCGGACTTTGTTTTGACTGTTCACAGATCGAGGCGAAGTGATCAAGTGTGTCAGTGAGAGGCAACTGAGAGAGAAAGGCGTCTGACTTTACCCCTTTTATGCTCAGTGGAGGAACTTCTCGAATGTTCTAGCAAACTGAGCACGTGAGAGGTTTGTGATACGAGGGCGGAGCAGGTGAAAGTGGGAATTAAACAAAAGTGGTGCAATTCGACACAATTATATTGAGAACAAATAGTATATATAAACAATATATTTAGAATGTTACACCAATACAATACAGCCAGTGTTTGAAGTTATCAAACATGTATGTCTTTTACCCATTAAACTGTCTAAGCAAACTTAATTTCACAACATAAATCTATTGTACTGAGTTGGTTGCATGGTATTTCACATAATGCTGATGAAATATTGAGATGCCACAATAACTCAAAATCTAGAGATGATGGACAAATTCTGGCTACATTTTTGAAATCAACACCATCAAATTACCCTGAATCAGTTGAGTTTTCTCCAGTAGCAAATTTTTTGTTATCCTGTGTTGTCTTACAGAAACTGTAAAATGTTTAATGATTAATTTGGAGAAGTTTCACTTAGCGTCGTAGTGCACGTTTATTGATTCATGCTCGTGTGAACTCAGATGTTTCTATATGACAAAAAATAAGCTAATATAATTTATTTTTCATCATTAGTGAAAGCAAAGCTTAGGTATAATCTCGCTTCTGTTTACAAAATACTTTGCTGGCGTCGCTATATCAACAGGATGCTACGTGACACGGTGAAGCAACTGATTCCGACGGGCAGTTACAAAGTGCTACTGGAAAACATTATTTTTGTTATTGAAAGTAGGCAAAAAAAAAGAATAAGCCTTAGCTATGAGCACTAAACGCAAAAACAGAATAATTAATTGATAATATTCATTGTTATTTATATGTGCATTGCTTTGGTTTTAGGCAATCATTTTTTTGAACGATTAATGTCCCTGTTTTGTTTGTCATTCCACTTTATAGCAGACAAACATCGTAAAGTTTGTTAAGGAACTCTGTTGTTGTTTTATCTGTCATTCTACTTTAAAGCAGACAAACATCGTAAAGTTTGTGTACGAACTCTGTAGTTGTTTTATCTGTTATTCCACTTTATAGCAGACAAACATTGTAAAGTTTGTTAAGGAACTCTGTTGTTGTTTTATCTTTTATTCCACTTTATAGCAGACAAACATTGTAAAGTTTGTTAAGGAACTCTGTTGTTGTTTTATCTGTCATTCTACTTTAAAGCAGACAAACAAAGTAAAGTTTGTGTACGAACTCTGTTGTTGTTTTATCTGTCATTCTACTTTAAAGCAGACAAACATCGTAAAGTTTGTGTAGGGTCGTTGGCAGTAAGATATTTAATTATACTAAAGTATAACCATTGAGGGGTTACACAACATTTCATTGTCTAAATGTTAATTTATTCACCTTATTTGTATGTATTCCCTTCGCCTCTTAGTGGCTAAATGGTAAATCTGAAGACCTCTAACGCAAAAAAAAACCGGGTTTCGATACTTGTGGTGGGCACAGCACAAATAGCCTATTATGTAACTTTGCGCTTAGCAATAAACAAACAAAAATGTATTCTCTCATTTAACATGTGTTCTCCCTGGTAACCTTGATATCGTGACTAACGAAAGCTTTACGACTACTAATGAGTAAAGGCCCTGAATTCCAGGAATATCCAAAAATTAATTGGAAACGCATCAAACAAGTAATTAGTACATCACTTGGTAAAGTTTTACATAAATGGAATATAAAAAATAGAGGAATTGAAAGTAATTTTATATAGAAACTGGATTAATAAAGTTAAAGACACGATCCATAAACGCATCAAACAAGTAATTAGTACATCACTCGGTAAAGTTTTACATAAATGGAATATAAAAAATAGAGGAATTGAAAGTAATTTTATATAGAAACTGGATTAATAAAGTTAAAGACACGATCCATAAACGCAATGAACATATTACGGGTACATACGAAGTTAATGAGTATTTAGATTACTTACGTAGTAGATATGTTATCATTCTTACCGTTAAAACAGTTAAAAAGTTTTATATTACAACTTTTTGTAAAGAATTAGGGTTTAATTTGAAAACCTAAAAATCTTTGGGCAACGAAGTGTACAAACGAGTTAAAACCGATATAGAAAGTGGTGTACATTCCAGTAAATCTTACAATGCGATACATAAGTTATATAAAACACCGTATAAATACAGGTTTATTGCTGGGGCTAAAAAAGCTATAACTAAGGATTTGTCAATTGTAATAAATAAAGGGCTAAAATACATTAAATAACTTTTATTGAAATACTGTAATATTATGAAAGAGAGAACAGGTGTTAATCCGTTCATTATCATTGATACTCATTGAATGTCAAGCGAAAATTAAAAGCTTTGAATTGATAACAACAGAATCATTTGGTTTCAATAATATTTACACAAGTCTTCCATTGATAACGTTAAACAATAAGTTTATTAACAATGTCCAGCTCTTTTAATAATAGATACAAAGAAGTGTGTTATAGGTCAAACCACTAAGGAGTTAATATATATATATATATTTAATATATATAATTGTGGATACAACGTTTCGGACAATGCCCTTCTTGTGGTATCACTAACTGAACAGTAAATCCGTAAACAAAAACATTCTACATTGGAGGTCACGTGACGTGACAATGTAACAAATAGACGTGTATAACAATAAATTGGAACAATAGAAAGTGATAAATATATATATACACACACAAGCGCGCGCGCGTACGCACACACATCTATACACACACATATATATATATACACAGATACACCCAAATAAATACACACAAATGACTATACAAATACATATATACACATATACAAACACATGCGCGCACACAAACATATGAATATATATGCATTATAGTTTAAAAAGAATAGATACATAATTTAATATATAAAACTCTTTAAGAAAGGATAAAACGGGAAATATTACAAAAAGCTAAAACGTTCATTTAGCCCATCGGGGTGGAAAGTTCCCAGGTCAAAAATCATTTTGTT
>NW_013670909.1:50779-51862 GCF_000517525.1 Limulus polyphemus | reverse complement strand
AAACAGTAGAAAGTAGATATATATATATATATATATATATACATACAAGCGCGTGCACACACATATATACACATATACAAACACATGCACGCACATACATATATGAATATATATGCATTATAGTTTAAAAAGAATAGATACATAATTTACTGTATAAAACTTTTTAAGAAAGGATAAAACGGGAAATATTACAAAAAGCTAAAACGTTCATTTAGCCCATCGGGGTGGAAAGTTCCCAGGTCAAAAATCATTTTGTTTTATTGTACTTCGCGGTTATGTTTGTTTGTGAGGGCCTTCTTCAAAACATATATTCATATATGTATGTGCATGCGTGCGTGTGCGCGCATGTGTTTGTATAATCATTTGTGTGTATTTACTTGTGTGTATCTGAAGAAGGGCATTGCCCGAAACGTTGTATCCTCAATTATATATATTAACTTCTTAGTGGTTTGACCTATAACACACTTCTTTGTATCTTTGTCAACAACCACTACGTGTAATTTCTTACACGGTCTTATACAAACTTATTTTAATAATAGGTATACCACTGCTCTGCATCAGTAAACATTGAAATTTCTATGACAATCACAAAATTTATCACTATTACACGTTAAATGAATTTTTGCAGGTTATGAATATTTTAGCTGATAATACATTTATGAAATTGTCTTCAACGGAGGTAACTTCCGTTCACATGCTGCACATTTGTGTTGATTCGTACTAGAATTTTCATACTTTACAAACCTTACTAAGAAAAACGACAGTAAAGCTTTGTGCATCAGTCACGCTTGCAGAGCTAACTTATCCACAGGAGCTCACTATAGAAAAAAACTCTTTCATTGAAAACAAAGCACAACTTCCGGATTTAGATATTACCATTATTAATCTAACATTCGAGCTTAAAGTTTTTAATAAAACGGAAAGTTTCCAGTTTCAAATTACAAAGTTTCTATACCCAAACACGAATGTTCCAGATACGTTATGTTACAATGTTTATTACTCACAGCTTATTAGATACAATATAATTTGTTTAACAGTACAAGACTTCTTGGATAGAGCTTGTAAAACCACTCTCATTTATAT
>NW_013670909.1:45246-49779 GCF_000517525.1 Limulus polyphemus | reverse complement strand
CCCCGAAGAACCTGGATGTCCCGAGACAATGTAATTCAGATGTAAATCGGCTATGGAGATTGAGGTCTGCCTGGGTGGTATATTTGCGAAACGTATAATCAAATGTGTAGAAAAGTCACATTTTAACCAACGTGAGTGTCCGAGCAGAGAAGTAAACAGTGACCAGAAGATCCTCAGGATAATGATTAGGAGAAAGAGAATTAATACGAAAATGATATCTTTACTACATATAGCGACCACGTCTCTGCTGATATGTGAATGATGATCACATCGGTGACAATGATAACGAGACAACTTTGCTGTTTGTGTGGGCTTAAAAAAGGTTTCATTGAGGAGGATGTAATCATATGTATCACCAACAAGGAGCGTCTCGAGAAGACGAAGATTCTTAAGGAAAGAGTGGATGTTAACAAATAAGAAAGTCTAATCTACATCTGAATATTCTCCTGAAGAAGAATAGTCAACTATTCGAAAGCGCTCGAGTTTCGGGTCTCGTTTTTAAAAACAAAACACAACAACAATTTATTCAACTATAACAACACTTAGAAATAAATTAAACACTTACCAAAAACACAATAATAAACATGTGCCTGGCTAGTACGTGACACTAACGTTAATGAACAACATATCATAAATATCATATATTTCAAATAATGGAATCAGGAAAAGAAACATAAAGAAAAACTTCATTCCAAAAAATACAACAACAGTCAGTTTCATCATACACACATATTTGCTCAAAATACAAATGATTAACTAAAAGGTGAGTTAGTGTTTTAATACAACAAAAATTCATAGATAAACTAAACGATAGAAGAAAATAATAAATGAACGATAAACACAACAATAAAAAATAGGATTTGCCATATCACAAAAAAACAGTAGTTTATGTTGAAGAAAAACCCACAAAAAAGAGCTGTAGCTAACTGTTATAAGATTTGTATTAGCATATATTTTCTAGCAAGAATCATCAAAAAACCCCTATATAGAGGTTAAGTGCTCTATATTCAAACGAAAGTACATGTCGTTTCGTCCGTTCATGCACGACCATGCATATTGACAATAGCCGTCCAGCGTAGTTTTCATTGCAAAAGGCTCCGTCATAAGGCTGTCGTGTCCAAAGCACATCACTCCTGCCTGCTTACTTTCCCAGTGCGCGTTTCAACATTTCTATAGTACAGCTATGCATAGGCGTTGCGTCCAGCGACTTGATCGGCATGTCGTTTAATGGAATAGTATGAATATTCGTTTCATTATCAAGTAGCATAAAGAAAGTTTGAATGAAAGCCTTATCTTGGTGAACCGATACCATTCTAGTGATGTTACGTACTTTTGTTACTGATCTTCTTTGCCTATTACGGTTGGGGTGCAACATTATTACGGGGATTTTACTGGATGGTCTTGGTGCCCTAAGTTGATCCATATTCCTTTGTTTCCAATGCCATTAAATACATTAAATCTTAGAAATTCAAATTCTTGATCAGAAAACATCTTAATGATCTGAATGTATTAATAATTGGCGTTGGAAAGGACTGTTAGATACCTCCCAAAAAGCGACCAGTTTGCAGTAGCATCACACTACTCGTTGTACGAGTGGGAAACAATATCAAAATGTAGTTCTGATACATTCTGTTCCACCTCAAATTTTATATTAACTGTGGTTGTCACGTGACTTGCTGATTTGCATATTCAAATTCATTTTAATGTAACATATTCAACCTCGTATATATCACACAAAAATATCATCAAATGAAATTCTAGTCAGTTACTGGATAACTGAACTGTTTTTTGAAAAGGTTTCGCAGGCTATATGTGTATATCTGGAGTGGTTACATATAAATTTATGTCCATGTCTTTTGAATTTTTCTTTTACTGTCGATCTGATTATATAAGTATGTAATCTAAAATATATAAGTATTTTTATTTGAAAAGTATGTAGACTATTGTGAGTGTGTTAGTAAAGTGGGGAGTTTTGTTGCGTCTGTTAAGCTTACACACGCAGTTAAATTTTAACAAGAAAAGTTAACACTGTTTAGTAAAATAACCAACTTACAATCAACCCACTGCAAATATTCTATCGCAGCATGCAGCTGACATTTATTATTCGTCATAACTCAAGTAAAAGCAATATGAATATTACATTATATCACGCATTCTAGCACAGGACCTCAAAACCTAAAATCGCACACATAGTTGCTTCAGGCTGCCGTTCACGCTTGAGTAAAGACATTAGAAGTAATTATTTTATATATACGTTAGTAGTTGAACGTATTGTCTCAAAGGAACGATTTATACAGAGGAAACGCAATTACGAGTTACGTATTTGGATTTATATATAAGGCTGTTTATTATTGGTCAGATGGATACAATAAAGGTGAAAGTAAATATATAGAGAAAAAGACAAATAAAGAAATTATTTAGCAAGAGAGAAAGAGATGAAATGCGGATTAATAACGATGAATAAAAATGAAAAAGAGAAAGATAAATAGACAGACAGATAGACATCTTGGTTAACAGATAGATGGTGATTTAAATTCTTTGAGCGAACAGATGTATAGGGAGAGAAACAGGTTAAAATAATGCTTAAATAAGTATATAGCCGCACGTACTAGAGTTACATTTGCAGCGGCTTTAAAATGACAGCTTTACTTCTGAGTATTTAGGTTTGAATTATCAAAATACTGGACTTGTGGTGTATTTCAAGAATCAGTTTCTTCCGAACTACCAGACTAGAACACATGATAATTTATTTATACAGGTGTACTTGTTTTATATGTGAAAATTATGTGTGGAATAACACACAACGTCATACTCCGAGAAAGATGAAGGCTTTGTTAATACACAAACTTTCAAAAGTTCAGCTGTTGTTGAGTGGATTATTTTATTAACGTTTTATTAATATGAACTTGCTCGCTTCTAAGGTTAGACATTTCCAATTCTCGTTTAATATATCTACTGGTAGAATTGAGTTTGTTTCTCTAGAGATCCGGGCTTTGCTCCACTTTAGCTGCATGATGGTCTCTAATGTCGTTACAGATACATTTATATATATATATATATATATATACGAATATGTGTTGACAGAAGACTTTGTAGACGATCATCTGAGGTTCACCGTAAAACTACAAAAAACTTTACTAAATCGTTTAGATGTTGAAACATCTCTCCGACTAATCTGTCTGTTATCGAAGATTCTGTAATTGCTCCATTCTGTGTTCAAACTTTCTCCTAACGATGACGTGAATAAATAAGTAGACGGATAGAGAATACACGGATAATGTTGAAGACTTTGAGAATAATAATATCTAGAACTGTGTATATTCGAGATTAGTGTAAATAAAAACTTTGAATAATCAATCAACACAACAATATTGTTAGAAGGGTTTAACAGTTAACAGGACAATACAGTTAGAAATGTTTAACAGTCAACAGAACAATACAGTTAGAAATGGTAAACAGTCAACAGAACAATATAGTTAGAAATGTTTAGAAGTCAACAGTTAGAGGAGATGTTTAATAGTCAACAGAACAATACTGTTAGAGTAGATGATCAACAGTCAACAAAACAATCACTAGAAAACATTTACATTATATTAGAAACTATTTTTACACACCTCTACTAAATATTTATGTTAAGATATTAATAACTATGCTTAAACAAGTGAACGAAGCCTGAGGAACCTTCCAAGACCTATACAGCCTCTAATAGGTGGAATCAAGAATCTCATTGAAAATTGATTTCAATGGAACAGTAAATAATGTCTTATAAAATATTTATAAATGAATTACAGAAATAGTTATAATTAACTTACAATAAACTGTAATAAAAAACTTATGCACTGCATGTCTGTAATTCCTAAAATTTGAAATTCCGTCACTATAAATATTTAATTTCAAAAATGACTCCTTAATGGTACGATATTTTCTTTTTCTCCAAGTTTTATCACTCTAGGGTATAATGATTCCTTCCTCTCCATGTAATACTACTCTAGAGTATAACGATTCTTTCCTCTCCATGTAATACCTCTCTAGGGTATAATGATTTTTTCCTCTCCATGTAATACTACTCTAGAGCATAATGCTTCCTTCCTCTCCATGTAATACCTCTCTAGGGTATAATGATTTTTTCCTCTCCAAGTATTAACACTCTATGGTATAATGATTCCTTCCTCTACAAGTATTACCACTCTAGAGTATAATGATTCTTTCCTCTCCATATAATACTACTCTGGAGTATAATGATTTTTTCCTCTCCAAGTATTACTACTCGAGAGTATAATGATTCTTTCCTCTCCATGTAATACTACTCTGGAGTATAATGATTTTTTCCTCTCCATGTAATACCACTCTAAAGTATAATGATTCCTTCCTCTCCAAGTAATACCACTCTAGAGTATAATGATTTTTTCCTCTCCAAGTATTACTACTCGAGAGTATAATGATTCTTTCCTCTCCATGTAATACTACTCTGGAGTATAATGATTTTTTCCTCTCCAAGTATTACTACTCGAGAGTATAATGATTCCTTCCTCT
>NW_013670909.1:35912-44854 GCF_000517525.1 Limulus polyphemus | reverse complement strand
TGATAATACTTGTAGAGGAAGGAATCATTACCACTCTAGAGTATAATGATTCCTTCCTCTACAAGTATTACCACTCTAGAGTATAATGATTCCTTCCTCTACAAGTATTACCACTCTAGAGTATAATGATTCCTTCTTCTCCAAGTATTACCACTCTAGAGTATAATGATTCCTTCCTCTACAAGTATTATCACTCTAGAGTATAATGATTCTTTTCTCTCCAAGTATTACCACTCTAGAGTATAATGATTCCTTCCTCTACAAGTATTACCACTCTAGAGTATAATGATTTTTTCCTCTCCAAGTATTACCACTCTAGAGTATAATGATTTTCTTCTCCAAGTATTACCACTCTAGAAAGGAATCATTATACTCTAGAGTGGTAATACTTGTAGAGGAAGGAATCATTATACTCTAGAGTGGTAATACTTGTAGAGGAAGGAATCATTATACTCTAGAGTGGTAATACTTGTAGAGGAAGGAATCATTATACTCTAGAGTGGTAATAATTGTAGAGGAAGGAATCATTATACCCTAGAGTGGTATTACATGGAGACGAAAAATCATTATACCCTCTACAAGTATTACCACTCTAGAGTATAATGATTCCTTCCTCTACAAGTATTACCACTCTAGGGTATAATGATTCCTTCCTCTACAAGTATTACCACTCTAGAGTATAATGATTTTTCGTCTCCATGTAATATCACTCTAGGGTATAATGCTCCCTCTGATGTGTAATGAAAATTTTGTTGTTACTGTTGAATTTTAGTACAGAGTTACCCAATGGGCTATCTGCACTCTTTCCATCTCGTGGATTCGATTTTCGTTATTTTCCTAGATTCATGCAAGGCCATCAAAAGTTCAAAAATAATTACTTTGATTGGAACATCAGTATTTACATTTATATCCATATTTTCATATAATAAGGTGTGTGAGTTTCACCTCATGGGACTCAACGCATGGCATTCTACAGCTGTAACACATCTGTTCATCACTAGCTAGAGTGAAAAAAAACAAAAAACGGTGGTTGCTACCTGAAGTTGTTAATTATTAATTGAAAAAAAAAGGATAAGTTAAGAAATAGTTGTTGTTGTTTGTTATTAAGCACAAAGCTACACAAAGGGCTATCTGTGTTCTGCACACCACGGATATCGAAACCCATTTTCTAATGGTTTAAATCCGCAGACATGTGCCACTGGGGGGCGTTAAAAACAGACGTGATAGTTTAAAAAAATCGTGTTATTCAGTTATTAATATTAATCCATTAAGAAGTTTAGTTTGTTGTCAAGCGCAATTCTACACAATGGGCTACCTGTGCTCTGTCCACCAAGGGCATCGAAACCCGATTTTTAGCGTCGTAAGCCTATAACCTTACTGCTGAGACACTGAGGGAGGAGTTTAACATAACACTGAAAACTGAAAACTCTCGTGGTTAGAATATAGTAGGAGAAATTGGTTGTGAAGAATGAAGGAGATAGAGCTTGCGAACCATGCACAAGCAATACTGTATAAAAATTATACAGTTTATAGTACCTTTTGAGTAGTAATCATATCAACATAACTTATTTAGAATATTTGTATTAAGAAATGGAAAATATATAACTTCAAAATTATAAGCGCCCGTTTTATTGAAAATTTCAGAATTGGACATTTGTTTAACAATGCTTGTATCTCAATCTCATTTTTACAATACCTCTTTCTTTTCCTGAGCAGAGCGTTATTAACTCTAGTATATTTATTTATATTTCACACAATTAAGACGTTGTTTGCTCGTGTTTTTCTAAGAGTCTATATATCTCAAGTGGAATTATACATACGGGCAAATATCACAGGGAAGTCAAAACACAAAAGATTATACTATTTTCCTTCTATAGAAATAAACTTGATAGTTCTTCCCTCGAATGGCATAACAAAATATTCAGTTCCAAAGAATGGGATAAAACTTCCGGATTTTGTTTAATTCTCGAAACTTGACATCCGTGGAATAAATTTTGTTTCCCTGGTATGTTTCTACTTCAGAAGGTACAAATGTTTGAAAAGGTAACAAACTGGATGCTTGTTTAAAAATTTAAAAATGGCTAACCACAATTTTCTAAACTCCTTGTTAGACATTACGTATTTCTTCCGTTTGTTTTTACAAGACTTCCTTGCTAATTACATTTTTGTCTCTGAAGCTTCACCTACGTGCCACTTGCTAATTTCTTTGATTTGTTAAGCGTTTATGTAAACACTTGTATAAAACTGCTTTTTTACCCCAGTGCCTCAGAAAACTTAATAAGTGGCCACGTTTTTTCTTTTAACAACCTATTTAATCATTTCTTATCTGTTTTTCCTCTTCTTTCTGAATTTTGTTTTTCAGATTCAAGATACATTTCGATAAAAATGCCAAGAGAGGGCGCGTCAGTTCTGTGCTGTAAAGGCCACACGGATAATTATTTCTTTTCTGTCCATTTCACGTCACAAATAGTCTCTTTTGTATTTGGACATGTCAAACTGACGTTAATTTCTCTATTGAACATGCTTGTATGCACAAGTTATGAGTGAATGGCACCAGAGGGTGCAACGAGTGGCTTTTTACCATTCTTTAGCTTATCTTTATGTATTATTATTTCTAATGTTAAGTGATGTCTGAAAGATTTACATAGACGTATTAGAATATCTAGGATAATCCATACAGAATTATGGGGCATGAAGTGAGCTTAACTGTTCCAATCTGTTAATGATAAGTGTGGAAAGGCACGTACGTAACTTAGCTGTTCTCCTACCTGCTTAATGATTGTACTCGACCATTACCCTTTAATTAATTTCGTTTGAGCAACTTCATTTTCTGCTTAATTTCCGAAGTAATTATTATTTTAGCAGGTAACTGGATTTCTATCTATCTATCTATCCTTCTGTGTGTGTATTAAAATATATCCTTATTTTGTTCTCTTAGGTATTAAAATGTGAGAGACTGAGCATGCGCTTTTTGTTTTCCTGCGAAGAGCTGGCATCTTAGGTATTCTGCTTCAGCCAATAATGATGTTGTGGAACTCAGCGTTATATCAGAGTGACTTGAATAATGGAATGTTGTAAACAGCCATAGCTTGGAGATTCCGCGCGTTCTTTACACCAATTAAACTGAATTTTCAATTAAATAAATATAGCACTTTGGAGTGTACAGCCTCTTCTTGATACGACGTTAATCTGTTTTTCTTGCATTTTTTTTTGCAATTGGGGCTTAAAGTGAAGATATACACACCGATTAGAACACGAATATTTGTCCCTCTCGTACACTGAACGTATGGCAGCCTTAGGGTCAATAGTTGGCTTACAGGCAAGAAAATAAGTTTTTTGACTGGCTGAACAGTTGTTGTTGTTGAACATTGTTGCAGTTAGGTTTTAGCAATGAGTTATTCAGAAATAGCGCAAAGAATATATAGGGGAGTTTTCTTCATTATTAACAACATGTAATCAACGTATAAACGCAACAGAAAGAAAAGGAAACGTTAAATGTTTCAATGATTATAAAACTGAGAAAAATGTTGAAGTAAATAAAGGTTTTGATATGCTGGAGGTCAAGGCTATGTGACTAAAAACAGATGAAAACACTAGCATATGAAAGATATAAAGGAAAATAAAAATACCGATTACTATTATAAGAAAGTATATATATAGAAAAATGGATTAGATATGGCAAATAGAAATTGATAAGTAGAAAGGCAAAACAAGGAAATAATAACATTTGATAAAACAGATTGATTATATGGCAAAGGTTAGAAGTTTGGAACTTTTTTGCTTACGAATAATTAAATAAAAGGTAGTGACGATGTAATGATATTGTTACGTCTCTGTTCGTTAGTTAATTTTCCGTAAAAATTCTTTCCGAAGAACTTCAGCAATACAAGTCCCTTCTTAAATAAAACTAGTTTATTCTTTCTCAATACAACTTTGCAATACACAGAATTTCCACAATCACTTTAACTTAAACATACGTTATAATTCACAACGATTCACGCACTTTACTGACGGTCACTACCGCTCGCTTGACTCAATTATCTGTCTCTATATATCTCTATCTGCAATTATATCTCCGCTTTATATGCCGGGGTTATATACTAAAATAGAGGGCGCCTAGAAAAGACTAGAGTTGCCAGGAAAGTCATGATCCTTCTAGAAACTCCAGCGCGCATGCTTCCAGCGTCACGTGACTTCCGCTGTCGTAACAGTATTTAGAAACAAAGATTGGAGAATGGAAAAATATTAAAGATATGATATTAGTAAAATCAGAAGAAGGAATAGTCTGTTAGAAGAGGTGAGAATTAAGAAAAGCACATCTACATCAAAATATAAGTAGAGAGCAACTAGAAAAAAATAATTCGCCTAATGAGCGTGATTGAATAACGTGAAAATTAATGTAAATCTTGTTTGAATTTAGGCCTAGTGGCTAGGGCACTCCACTGGCAGTCTGGGTCGCCGAATATGCTCGCCCTTTCAGCCATGGGTGCTTTATAATGTGACGGTCAATCCCCCTATTCGTTAGTAAAAATTAACCCAAAAATTGGCGGTGGATGATACTGATTAGTTGTCTTCTCTCTAGTCTATCACTTCTAAATTAGGGGCGGTTAGCACAGATAGTCCTCGAATAGCTTTGCACGAAATTCAACATACAAACAAATGATTGTTTGGTTTGTTTGTTTGTAATTAAGCACAAAGCTATACAATGGGCTATCTGTGTTCTGCCCACCACGGTTATCGAAACCCAGATTCTAGCGTTGTAAGTCCGCAGACACACCGCTGTGCCACTGGGGGGCGAATTGTTTGGAATATTTACATTCTTTGCCCAGTTTTTGTAAAACATAACTTGAAAGTCAATGTTTTGATATGCATATAAATGATGCTTTTTAAACAAACAGAAAACAACTGTGATAACTAAAGATAATTTATAAAAACAGGTAATAAGTTTACGAATTATGATAACTAATAGACTATGTAGCATATTATTTTATTCTAACTCGTTTTTTGAAACATTTATAGAAATAGATAATTGACATGTACATAGATCGTGTATACAATGTTACCAAAACATTGTTTCAGAATCTCCGTGAGAAAAATGTCTGTTTGAAGTAATGTATAAGAGCTTACAAATTGAAGTCTCACATGCACTGAATGCACATCATGAACAAATAATACTGGTGGTGTCACAAAATATTTATGTTTCACTATAATTCACATGTTTGAATCCTTTATTAATTCACTCATGTAGTGACATGTCTTTAGTACGATGTATTATAATGTCTCGTGATAAATTCATTGTTTGTTTTCACATATTGCTACACAAATGAAAAATATAATCTCTAACTGAAATAGTAATATGGACATAATGTACAAAAGTTGTATGAAAGGCAATCCAGTGTGTTGTAAGCTAAGATGTTTATAGTATATTAGTTGTATCTTAAAGTTTTGTTAATAATTGTTTTGGTATGCTTGACAACTCTATGATTTTACATTGTTGTTGTAAAGTATATGTGTTGGATTTATAAAATGTGAAAGAATAATCACTTGATTTATAAATAAAGGTGCTTTTAAGATTATGACTGTCAACTATTTTTCGGTTATAAACTATGTTCATCAGTGTTACTGGTTACCTAATATGTTTAAATGTTATTGTGTACATACGTAAAGTGAGAAATTTATAAAAGATAGAAATATAGAATTTCTGAATTTCTGATATATATTTAATATATACATTTGAATCAATATAAAGTGACATGACCTTAGTCTTGTAGGTATAACTATAAACTACAAATAACATATTTTAACAAAAAAAATGTCTGTCTGTGTGTTCCAAACATTTTCTGATTCCAGACCTTTCAATACTATTGACCTTTCATTCTGACAGTTTTTAAGACTGATTATTTGGCCACGTGGCGACCTCTTTTGCCAATGACCCTTTGTATTTCCTTATAATCAAAGTTTATCAATATCATTTAGACAGTATCAGTATGAGTTAGAAATCTGTGCAATATAATTATTGCAGACGTTTTGTTTTACACATAAAGAAAGTTCATTTATAAGCTGTATTCTAAAACCACAAAGGCTTATGAATTTTAATTGTATAGTATGTTTTGTATTTCAAGGGAATTTTCTATAGAAAATCATAAAAGGATAAGTGTTGCTATCCTGTATAGTTTCTATATCAGTAAACTGATTGGTTGAACAGTAAGCAAAACGATTTACTACCAAGTTTATTAACCATTTGTTAAAATTAAAGATATCAACAGAGTTATATGCATAGAAGGTTAGCATAAGATTATGTTTTAAGCCAAACATTATAACTAGTGAAGCATGTGCTATGAATATATACACACACACTTATAAAGTGAAACAGTAAGCTTGTATGCTATTTAGATATTAAATAACTATGTTATCATAGTAAACCACTAACGATAGAACAATACACAATTTATTATTTGATATACATCACTAACGATAGAACAATACAGCAATTAATATCTAATGTAAACTACTAACGATAGTACAATACACAAATTATAATAAGCTAGTCAGGACGATAATTCTAAAAGTATGTTATGCAAATGAAATACAGAAGTGAGAACTATACTACAGTGAGTTAAATGTGTATTAAATCATAAAAAATACACAATTTGATGTACTAATTTTCTCGTTCAATATTTATAAAAATGCAACATTAGGAATGATAAAAACTAACATAATTAACAGTGTTATAATAGTTGTCTTGTTACGATAATGGTTTTACTTGTAACTTTTTTAGAACATATAATTAAATCTAGACATTAATGACGTAATCACATATTGAGACATGTTGAGACACCCTACGATGAGCTCATCACTGTATTGAATTATCTATCTAGTAATACCATCTGCAGTAGCAGTACTAACCTTAGTAACACAGTTTGCCAAGCAATACCATTCGCCTATAGAACCTTAGTAACACAATCCATCTAGTAACACCATTCACCTTGGTAACATGTATGCAATTAAAAATATAAATGCAAACTGTAAACATATGTTGAGACAAGTTGAAATTTGTATGCAAACCTATGGAAGCAGAGTAATGCTATCAGTTTATAGAAACATAATATGCCTTTGTAAAACACATGTAATGCCGTTAAATATATAAATGAAAACTATAAACATAAGTTGAGACGAGTTGAAATCAGTATGCAGTCCTACAGAAGTATAGTAACACTTTCTGTCTATAGAAAGACCACCTGTCTTTGTAAAACACACAATACGCCTAGTAAGACCATTTGCATATAGAAACATTATCCTTAGTAAGACCATCCGCTTGTACAAACATTACTCTTAGTAAAACAATCTATTTATAGAACTTTTGTAATACCTTCCTCCTATAGAACCTTGGTAACATCATTTGCCTATAGAAACTTGATAACAGTATCTGCACCTAGCAATGCGCCCTCTAGTACCATTTCGTGGAACTATGGCAGCTAGCAATACACTCTCTGTTGAGTAACACTCGAACTATGATGTTGCATGACACTTTGTAGCAACGCGCTCTCTGGCAGCTGACAACTTTCGCTATGCAAGTACAGCCTTAACTACTTATGTAATGTTGCCTGGAATACTTGGACTGTTTTTGCCAACTTCCTTTGTATTCGTGGATTTTTATCTGGTATAATACACTGCAGTTTGGTTATCACAGCTGGGGTTCGACTTGTTGTGGGTGTTTTCCTGGAATACTTGGACTGTTTTTGCCAACTTCCTTTGTATTCGTGGATTTTTATCTGGTATAATACACTGCAGTTTGGTTATCACAGCTGGGGTTCGACTTGTTGTGGGTGTTTTCCTGGATGTTTCTGATGAAACAAACTGATTTATATTCCTTTATTTTCCCATGCCATTATGTATAAAGGATATCACTGTCTTAGAAACTCCAAGTACCCGATATGAACACATTTTAATGATCTGAGTGTTACATCTCGTTATATCGCGACTTTATAGTGGATATAGTTGTTACAAGACTTACGTATTTGCATATTGAAAATCATTTTAATATAACATACTCAACCTTCTGTATGTACTACACGTGTCTGGAGTGTCGGAGTGAACAACGTTTCGGCTTCAACATAGTCACTGAAACGTTGTTCACTCATACATTCCAGGTAGATGTACTCTATTAAAATATCAAATGCAAGATTTGTATATTTTCGTTAATTTCCCTGTTTTAACCCTTAAAGAAAATGCGCTTAAAATAGAGCGAAAAGTCTGTTAACAGTAATATTATCCATCCAGTTTTCTTTCGTTCATATCGGGTGCGCATTAACTTTTTTACTTTCAGTTGATCATCAGCAGTTTGACAATTCACGTCCACTGTTTCTACTTTATATAGGCTCTGCCTCTTTTCTTTTTATGAATGTTAACATTGTCACAAAAGGAAAACCATACATGAAATCAGTGGCGTAGCAAGAGGGGGCAGTCGCCCCCGGACGCAGATGTGAAGGGGCGCAAAATTTACTCTGGCCTATAATGCCTATTAATTAATAATTATGCCCTCCCCTAGGACATAGCGCAACAGCCCTACGTTAAGTAAATACGACACAGTGTTACGTTATTTGTATGTATTACGCTTGCAGTTTTAACTTTTAAAAGCCGCCCACTGAAATACAGTGAGACCGATTTGACGTACAGAAGTTTAAATTACACTATTCCATCATTCACTTGTAGATCAAATACAAATCCAAGAGTACAACATACAAGTAAGTGTATGTTCAACAAAAAGAAAATACGAGATTGATATAACATATTAATTGGTGTGCAAGATTGGCAATATATGCAACAGGCAAGGCTTAGATCTAGATCTAGTAAACATTATAGGCCTAATGTAGTTGTTTGTAATTGTATTGGCTGATTGTAAATCATGTCTTACACCAACTAATGTACTTTAGGTCTAATTG
>NW_013670909.1:34418-35198 GCF_000517525.1 Limulus polyphemus | reverse complement strand
TATATTAGTTTCTCGTTCTATCAAACTTTAATATTAATATAGCCTTTGAGCCTCTAGGGTTATATTATGTTATGATTACACCCTTCTTCACAGTGTGTGTAAGTTTCATTCGAGCAATTTCAAATTTGTCTCCTGCAGTGTTCGTGTAGTTAAACCTATTGAGTTTTTAAATGCGATTTAGCAACTGCCAGTAATTCATATGGTGCTCATAAGCATGATTTACCAGCATATACTCTCACCTGCACTTAAAGTGGGCAAGAATAAATGTGAAACATGGGGATTGACCATTGAAAGAAGAAAAATACGTCGTAAACGAATGCCAGGTGAAAATGCAGCTGATGCTGGATTGACTGCTGAACAGGAAATTTATTGCATCATGAAGGACGTTATTGATCGCTTGATTACAGAATTAACAGGAAGGTTTTCTCGCTTACTAGATTTAGATTCACGGTTTGGATTTCTACTAGATGTGCAAAATATTGTTTCTGGAGATTTCGAAGACGGAAAATTGCAAGAAAAATGTTCTGACTTAGCAAAGAGCTGTCCAGGTGATATTGATGGACCAGAATTGTACAGAGAAATTAAAGACTGTAAAATGTTGATAAGTAAAAGAACACAGACCGATTTTTCTGAACCAATGGTTGCAACTGATTTACTAACATTTATAATTTCATATGGTGAAGATGTTTTCCCAAATTTAAGAATTGCATTGCAGATTTTGTTAACAATTAGGGTTTCTATTGCTAGTGGTGAAATGTTCTTCAGCAAGCTGAAATTAAT
>NW_013670909.1:12150-33998 GCF_000517525.1 Limulus polyphemus | reverse complement strand
GTGACTGGGCTTCTCATATAAAACATAAGTTTCAAAACTAAGGATATAACAGAAATTTATTCTGCATGCTTGAAAGATTACTCCAGCTATGTGACTTTGAACAATACTGGATGACATAAATATCAAAATGGTTCACAAATTATGTAAGTATACCTAGTAGGCTATACTTCATTAGTTCCAGGTTTACAGTTGTGATATCGTGAGATGTTATATTGTGACTTTATTTTAGGCCTATGTAAGGCGGTAATTAATTCTTTATGTTATTGTCATTAAATGGGTAATGAGTCACAAAACAAATAATCAAAACATGTCAGAGGTGGGGGCGCTAAAAGTGTCTTTGCCCTCGGGTGCTGAGAATCATTGCTACGCCACTGCAATGTAAATATTAAATGATATGAAGAAACTATGTTTTGGAACGTATTACTTTCAAAAGATTCAAATTTCATGTCGTATCGCTTGTATGACAAAACAAAATAATTCAATGGCTTGTTTGTTGGTTTCGAATATTTGCGCAAAGCTACAAATACTGCATTTTGTCTTAAAGATCGTAAAGAGTGTTTACATGTTAGCTCGTGTATTCGTTATAAACAACAGTATCTTACAGCAGTCTTTGTTTCGTTTGTTTTACACTTAGTTAAATGATAGTTTCAATCACGGGTATGTGATTTTAACAAACTTTTATCATTGAAACTGTTAAGCCTTTCATTGGTGAGAAAAGGTTGAGTCTGGACTCCAACTGTCTTGGAAGCACTGAATCTTCTGTACGGGAGAGTCGGTGGATGACCTTTAATCTCTTTTGACATTTCTTAATATGCTTTTATAACATGAGGTCTTGTGTCATGATGCACTGTATATCAAACCTATACTTTCTATAAGCAAGTCTTTTACGTGAAGTAAGGGGCCGTATCATCATTATAGTGACTGAAAATTGTTCAAGTTACAATAACTTGATATGAATGTTCTCAAAGCTTCTATTTAGTTTGACCTTCTTTCACTTTGAATATTTATCGTAACTGACTACTCGAGACCGAAAAGAAGGAAAAAAAATTTGCACGCTAGAGGCAGCATCAATACTTAAATCTTTGTTAATATAAGACGGGGTATTAAGCGGGAAAATCGTTTCGTTCTTTAATTGAGTAGGCTTCAAATCCTGTTTATATAAAATGGGTGTATTTATATCAACTCGTATACACATCGTAAGCTAGTCGGCCCGCTCCTACTCTAATCCAAAAGTGGTTGTTCATAAAGGTTTGTGAAGCGTGAGCTACTCATACCGTGGCTGAAGTAGATAGTGGAAAATTAAGAACCTGGTTAAATAACAAACTTGCTTATCGAGTTCATTAGCGAACTTTCGCTGTTTATTTTCATATTTCTAAGCGAATAGTTGAGTAGTATTCTCACGTTGGAAGTTTGTGGGGTTAAATCTTATTGAAGTAACATATTAAATATCATTAATAGACAAGCACTTGGAAGCAACGGATACTCATCAGTAGGTGAACTGCTCAAGTTAGAATCTGTCACGTGGATTTAAAGTACATTAGGATGGGCTGATGATGAAAATGAACTGATGTGCATTTTGGATCCTTTTAATCCCCATTTAAGACTTCCCAAAGTACCTATTCATTAGCTGGGGATTTACCAGAAGTCTTCATCAGCAGTTGCTTAACACTTTAATATATGAATGAGATAAGAATATTTAACAAAGCAGTGCATTAAAAGAAGGTTTAAGAAAATTCAGCCTGGAAAACAAATTATCATGGCGTAGTAAGCAATTTGAAACGGTTATCTTTATCCTAGAGTGCTTCAGGAACGAAATGAGACGTGTTGTCACATTTCGTATCAAACTATAAAGTAAAGCACGACCACACACACATGTATGTTTGTTATTACTATTAAAAAGGTGCGGTTATATAATGCATTGTGGCACACAGCTGTTCACTTCCATAAGTTCACAATTTTCAACCTAACCTGAAGTTGTCTTGCATAAATCATTAATCTGCCGCACTATGCGAATAAACAATGAACATTACGCTGGATATACCCAAAATAGTTGTATTTAGAAAATCCTACATTTTAGCGTGCTTAAAATGACTCTAAAGGTCTTGCCAAAATACTGAAAATCTGTAAAATTCTGAAAATTCGAATGAAATCTCAAAATGTCCAAAAAACTCTAAAGAAAAATGACTTCGGATTATTTATTAATTTACTTAATATATGTATATGAAATAGTTTTTCCACTGAATATAAAAACTGCCGGATGATAGAAAACTGGCGCAGAGTGTCCTACTTCACGCAGTCACACTTTGTGACAAGACCAAAGAAAGGACATTAATGGGTTTTTAAATCATTAAACAATATTATTCGTATGTTATATTTTAGAAAGCTTATGGTGTGGTTTTCCTACAAACGCGTACACCATTATCTGACTATAGTAGAAGGTTATTGGTGCTGAATCATACAATTTCGAGAAATAACTTAAGATATGTTTATGAACTTAACCCACGTGAGTATGGCCCGGCATGGCCAGGTGGTTAGGGTGCTCGATTCGCAATCTGTGAGTCGCGAGTTCGAATCCCCGTCACACCATCTTGCCGTGGGGGCGTTATAATGTGACGATCAATCCCACTATTCGTTGGTAAAAGAGTAGCCCAAGAGTTGGCGGTGGGTGATGATGACTAGCTGCCTTCCCTCTAGTCTTACACTGCTAAATTAGGGACGGCTAGCGCAGATAGCCCTCGTGTAGTTTTGCGCGAAATTCATAACAAACAAACCCACGTGAGTAACGATGGGACACTTACCTACAATCACCTTACAGACACGTCATGGTCACACATACTACTAGGTTAGAAGCTTGGGAAGTAAAATTATTCTTAAGGAAGAAATGTTAAAGTTGCTCGTATATTTACTTCTTGTATTTTGTGGTGTTTGATCAGAATCAAACTAGGATTTATTATGTGGTCAAAAATATTTTGCTTTTGAGCTTGGCGCAGTTCCTCTAAAAACAGTAGTGAACGTGACGACAGGTGAAACTGGCACAGTTCCTCTGGAAGACAACAGTTAAAGTGACGACAGATGACATTGGTGCAGTTCTTCTGAAAGGCAGTAGTTAACGTGGCGACAGGTGAAACTGGCACAGTTCCTCTGGAAGACAACAGTTAACGTGACGACAGATGCCATTGGTGCAGTTCTTCTGAAAGGCAGTAGTTAACGTGGCGACGTGTGAAACTGATGAATTTCACCTGAAAGACACAGTAATGAACGTTAAAATACGTAAAACTATCGCAGTTCCTGTGAAAAGCAGTAGTTAACGACAAGTAAAAATGGTGCAATTACTCTGAGAAACAGTGGTTACAAGTGCGTATTAACAGAGTTTTAAATTTACTAAGGCCCCAGATGAAAAATTTGCTTTAAGATAAAAGAGTGAGATGTAATTATTATTAATATTTTTAATTTTTTATAGAATGGAAATTAGTTTTATACAATTTTTATAGAATGGAAATTTTTAGTTTTGGAATGTTAATACCTATATTTTAGCAAATAAACTGAAAAAATTGCTAAAGTTTCAGATAAATTTGTTTTTTACAATGTATTGTTTTTCGACTTCATTCGTTTGTTTGTAATTAAGCACAAAGCTACACAATGGGCTATCTGTGCTCTGCTCACCGCGGGTATCGAAACCCAGATTCTAGCGTTCTAAGTCCGCAGACATACCGCTGTGCCACTTGGCATATAAATAAAATGATTTAAGGTTTTTAAAAAAAGAGCAGCTTTAATAAAGCTCTGTTTGTTTAAGAATTTTCGCCCAAAGTTAAACAAGATTTATCTGCACACAGATCATCCTAATTCTGAACTGACAGATTAGAGGGAAGGCAGCTAGTCTTTAGCATCCACCGCCAACTTTTGGATGACTCTTGTCTAATCGAATAGTGGAACTTGACTGTCACACTAAAAGTACATCCACGGCCCAAAATGCCAGACACGTTTTTGAGGCAACGGTATGCAAACCAGGAGCCCTCGCTTTCAGAGTCCGGGCACGCCAACCGCTAGGTACCGCTAAACCCTGTTAAAGTTTTACTAACCTAATTTATGTCTCGTATTAGATACTAACATGTACTAACAGGTAAAAATCTTCATATTTTTAGGTAATTACTTTTACTTATAGCAATCTGTGTAACTAATAAAGATAATTCCTTGACTGTTTAAAACATTTATAAGAAATATGTAAGCACAATGACAACTAGTTTGTCAGTTTTACTTAGAAACTTGTCATTAGTAAGTTCGTGAAACATGTGACATAGATTAAAACAAATAACTTAAAAACATAAGAATTTAATATTTCAAAGTTTTTTAAACAAATTATTAGAATAACGTACTTGATATGTTTTACATACTTTTATTATTTAAATAGTTTTGAATTACTTGATCCAGCTTTGTCGAGCGAAACGAGGTAGGGTTGAGTGTACAAATTGGAGTACAGGCGTTCTTCACATGTGCACTAAACATATTAATGCTTACCGGTGCGGTAAGTATCCAATATCAAGGAAACTTTCAGTCTGTCTGTGGACGTATGTCATCCTAAACCGATCAATACCAGACTTGACATGCTAACTTAATAGCCCAAAAGCAAACTAAGTTCTTATTAATCTTTCCCATATATTGAAAAATAAAAATATTTTATAAAATGACTCCCATATCATTATTGCAGTAGCTACAGTAAATAGTTGAGTTTGAACAAAACTCTCACCACAACAAAAATTCTACAAGTCAAAGACTAAGTAAAATTGTAAAATTTTAAGTATTTTGGCTTATTTACTGTAATAGCCAAAATATATAGAAATAAAATATCCAGCTACAATGCGGAAACGTGTCGTGATCGATGTTTGGTTGAGTCGTTGTGCGCGACCTAGGAGAGTCAGGTTCAGTTTTCAGACCTCTTCCTCCTTACGATGCGGAACGAACTCTCTTTATGAGGATGTGGGACGGTCAGGTTTGATGCTTTGCTCCTAAAATGCGGAGAATGAAGATATTGCTGCTGTTTAAGTTTCCCGCTCTTTTCTGATTCACACCATTCAACTTCCGGTTTATACTAGGATTAGAATATGCGCTTAAGCTTGAATTACAGAAGTATTTTATAATTAAAATATTTTTAGCATATTTCTTACTTCTTGATGTAGAATATAGCTTTCTGTAGAAGCTAAATTCAGGATTATTATGAAATTTAATACATTAAATATTCCAAATTGAAACATTAGAAATCTTGACCACATCTCTACTGGGAAATGAGCTGATTTTAAGAAGTGACATAATTCCTTTGTCATTTCTGCCAAACTTCTCGACTTGACTGCCACACCTCCTCACTTCCGATCCACTTCCTCTATCTTACAACAGTTTTCTTGGAGAATGAACGCTACTGACAATGCTCGCAGAGATTTGCTCATTTTTAGCCAATTTGTAAGTGTTTTCCACGTTTTCAAGAGAAAAACAGACAAACAGAGGAGTGCAGTCTCTTTAAAATATCCGAGAAAACTTTAAGGTAAGACATTTAAAGTGCATTACAAGAGCTTCAAAAAGAAAATTCATTATGGACTGAGGGTTCTATTTTACTTGTAGACTTTTGTTTATTTGTTTGTTTTTAAGCACAAAGCTACACAAAGGGCTATCTGTGCACTGCCCAACACGGATGTCGAAAGCCGGTTTCTAGCAGTATAAGTCCGTAGACATACCGCTGTGCCACTGGGGGGCTGTAGATTTTCACAGGATCTGTCGGGCTTTCACCAATGGCAGAGATGAGTATGTAATCTGCCGCTCAAAAAATTAATCAAATTGCACATCCTCTTAATCTTATAATGACATATCTTCAATATAAATGATTTTGTATTGTTGTGATGTGAACACATTTTCTAAGCTGGCGAAGCGAGATTATAATTAATTATACTTGTCACGAGACATTAGTATTAGACATATTATACTTTTAACACTGCATTCCTTATCTGGACCCTTAAGAATTAGAAGAGTTTAAATTAAAAGTAGTCCAACCACACTACGTTCACCATATCCATTGCCGTCGATGGATTTCGCTCAATTCAGAGCTCATCAGGACAGCTGGGACACAAAAAACACAGCAGTGGTCGAAACACTATTCATATAAGCCATTTTTCACAAAAACAAATGTTGTGGTATGAACTCCTTTTTCAAGCTGGCAATGTATGATTTTAATTAATTATACTTCTCATAAGATATTAGTATTAAGACCTCTTATATATATATATATATATTTAAAATATAATAATAGGACTACAACTAATGACTAATAGTCTTATGAGAGCTATAACTAATTAATGACTTTTTATTGCTTTCCTATAGTAGTTACATGGTAACTTACCTGTCCCAATATCTAAATCTGATAAAAGCTACTCCTGTTACCTTCACTAACACTGTAAATGTCAGTGTGATATTGTTGATTGATCTAAATTTTTCACAGCTGATTTATTCCATAAAAAAAACAATAACAGGCAGTTAGATGTCTCGTTTAAAATTAGAATACGTTTGGTATGAAGATCCCCGGTTCTGAAGAAATGTGGAATAATAATTAAGAATAAACACAAATGTATTTTTTATGCCAGACTCTTTAACCAAAAACCGAGCTTGTTGTCAACTGTGATAAAAAAGTACATGCATATCAATATCAGTGCAATTAGATAAAAAAGAAAAGAAGACTGTACGTTATAGACATCAAACTATGACTTTTATGTAAGAATTTAGCAAATGGTTATATGTATGTGAGAAAAATAACTGCCGAAAAGCGAAAGAAGAACGAAATCGAATGTGTTCTTTAATAAAAAAAATATGAAGTATAAGTAAACAGACTTTTAGGTTTTATTATCTTATAAGGTATTGTTTTATTTCTTGTTTCCTAGTAAAGACCAATAATTGCACACTATAACAACGGAGACAATTTAGAATTTTGGAAACAAGAGAATCATTTACTTTTCCCAGGGGTAGTTTAAGAAAATAAAAAAAAAGAAGAACACAGGATGGATGAAGTACATAATGGAAGTATGAGAAAAGTAGAATTCTAAGGGAAAGGGGAGTGGGCTGCGACTAGACCCTGTAGCAATCGTGGAAAAACTCTCGTAAACAACTTTAGTTTGCTTCAGGTGAAGGTAAAATAGGGTCAGTCACTGTGTATCATTATTTGTGCTTTTTTACCAAACGCTTTTTGCTATCACAATATTACGTTTCAGTAACAGAAAACTGACGTGAAAACAGAGGATTTTTACAAAAAACAGGCGATTTCTAATCAAATGTTTTATAACATACCAACTGCTGTTATTCATAGCGACAGCCTACCATCTGCAATTAGGTTTAAGTTTTGTTTGTTATGGATTTCGCGCAAAGCTACACGAGAGCTTTCTGCGCTAGCCGTCTCTAATTTAGCAGTGTAAGACTAGAAGGATGGCAGCTAGTCATCACCATCCACCGCCAACTCTTGGGTTACTCTTTTACCAATGAATAGTGGAATTGACCGTCACATTATAACGCCCTCACGGCTGAAAGGACGAGTATGTTTCAATTAGGTTTAAAAAATACTTTTAAATCAATATATGGATAAGCTTTATGAAAAAGCTTTACAATTGATTTTCCAAAGCCATCAAACGTGGAAATGTCAGAGCCAAGAAACAATGGATTGCACATTTGTGTATCGAGCAGAGAGCCACAACATCTGCTTTGTGCTTAGTGGTCCATGTTCTTTCATGACACAGGATCAGCTGATGCATGTTTTCTCATCACTAGCTAAGGTAGATGTAATACTTTGTTTGCACCTAGGGATGAAGTGGCTAGTTCAACCAACTATATGATACACGAACATGAGTATGTGTTATCTTGGATATTAGTGCAGCTAGGACCTTACCTGACCTTACATTGTATAAACAACCTAAGTTATTCCGTCAATTCATCCAGTAAACACGATGTTTGTTTTTATAAACGTTGGTAAGCTAGATATTAGTGAAGAGGAACATCAGATTCATCATTGGTTCTGTTGCCTGTTTGTTGTTAAGCACAAAGCTACACAATGGGTTATCTGTGCTGTACCCACCACAGGTATCGAAACCAGGTTTTTAGTTTTATAAACCTTCAGACTTACCACTGAACCACTGGGTGGAGGACAGTTCTATTTCCCAAACAACAAATATGGCATTATCTATCCTAGAATCGAAATTGAAATAGTTTAATGATGTAATTGCTGCTGAATTTGTCCACCAGCATTACCTACGGAACAGGTAAGATAAAAGTGTGCAGTAATCCATCAAATGTGGAAATGTCAGAGCCAAGAAACAATGGATTGCACATTTGTGTATCGAGCAGAGAGTCACAACATCTGCAAACACACAAATGAATTTCTGTAATGTTATTCTGAATCAGTTTAGTGCATTACCATCATCTGTAATAATTAGAATTAAATCATTAAACACCAATTTCTGTCCAGAAATCAAGCAGCGATTGCATGGAGTTATTACTCAGGTTACTGGCTTTATGTCATTTTTGTTTTATGATTACGAACAGATGGTTATTCAGCTTCCAAATTAATGGTTATTACCACAGAGAGTGAGGCAGAAGTGACTGGAGCTAGCTATGTGGTTAAATTTGCATTCAACCACACACTTTGAGAATAATACAGCTACTAGAGCTAACAGTTGAAGAATGTCAGACAGTCTGTGAACAGAAACAGAAATGTAATGAATTGCTCATGTGTTTATAGAACCAGATGACCAACTGGGTAGAACAATAGTCACCCATCATCACATAGATAAAGGTGGCGTGTGTTCGATAAATCAGCCACGGTGCAGGTTCCTTCGAGTACTATGGATGCTGCCAGTGCTAAAATAGAGTAAACGTTAAGGAATAGAATAATAAATCCCTCAGAAAGTACTTGGTCATCTGTAATAGTAATTATGAAGAAGAAAACGATGTCAGGGTTATGAATGGGTTTGATGGAGTGAATATACGCAGACAGACAAATGTATGGATGAACTGGAAGATGCCCTTTGTTTCAGCACCTTGAATATGGTACATGACTACTAAAAAGAACAAGAAGGGTTGTTTGATTGCACATCATGCACTTAACTTATGTAAAACACCTTCAAGAGTTTGATGTAGTTTACACTCAATGGTTCGCAATGGGAGGAATGTCTCATCTAAGTAAATAACATTCTGGTGTTTGGCCACACATTTTAAACTGGTTTTAAAAATACGAGAATGTTGTTTCAGTTGTAAAATAAGACAGGACTGAAACTGAAGCGAGGAAAGTGTGTGATAATGCATACTTAATTGGAATGTCTTGGTTACATTGTAGACATGAATGGAGTGTTCACTGATACTTTGAAAATTGCAGTAGTCAGAGATTGACTGAACGAGAAATTCGTACATTTCTAGGCTGTTTATTTTATTACAGACGTTTTGTCGATAACTTCTACAAGATAGCAGAACTAAAGGTCCTGTGACCAAGCATTTCATCCAATGAGCTATTGACATAAGAACAATATTCTAGCACAAGTTACAAACCAATTTTGGCTTGTGTTGTTCGAAAAGTGCATAGAGCAAGTTGTCCTACTAAACTTATAGTTTCCAGTATAAGTACGTATAATCATGAGCTTGCTGAGTTTTGGGTTGTTTTTTGAACAGTTCAAATATATTAGATATACCGTTAAATATGGATTCGTTTTTCAAAATAAAATACAAGCCTCAATGTTGAGTCGAAGCTTTATACGCCAATACTTCTTTGGAAAAGGCTCTACAACTTGTGTGGATCCTGAGTATAACAATTACAACAGTACAATCGGATTATCTAATTATATGTTTTAGTAAAACTTATGTGGATCCTGAGTACAACAATTATAATAGTACAATAAGGTTACCTAACTATGTTTTCAGTAAAACTTGTGTGGATCTTGTGTATAACAATTATAACAGAACAATAACGTTATCTAAATATGTGTTTCAAATATTGTTGACACTTTCTACCATGGATTCGCACTTCCTGTTCAATAACACTGTATATTACTAGGATAGATAATACCATCTTTGTTGTTTGGGAAACAGAACTGTCCTCCCTCCAGTGGTTCAGTGGTAAGTCTGAAGGTTTATAAAACTAAAAACCTGTTTTCGATACCTGTGGTGGGCACAGCACAGATAACCCATTGTGTAGCTTTGAGCTTAACAACAAACAGGCAACAGAATCAATGATGAATTTGATTTTCCTCTTCACTAACATCTAGCTTACCAACGTTTATGAAAACAAACATCGTGTTTACTGGATGAATTGACGGAATAACTTAGGTTGTTTATACAATGTAAGGTCAGGTAAGGTCCAAGCTGCACTAATATCCAAGATAACACATACTCATGTTCGTGTATCATATAGTTGGTTGAACTAGCCACTTCATCCCTAGGTGCAAACAAAGTATTACATCTACCTTAGCTAGTGATGAGAAAACATGCATCAGCTGATCCTGTGTCATGAAAGAACATGGACCATCCAACATGTAGTGATATTTACAGTTGAAATGGGAGCTACATCTCTCATGCTTTAGATATCATATCAATTGTCTCTCGTGCTACATTTATGATATAATCAAGGCAACTGAGCCTAGATAACCTTGTTGTCCCATAGGGAATCATAGTGGTTGCATGACCACTTATTGCAATGCTTGGGCAGAGGTGCTGCTGGTCAATTTTATGCTCAGCCTAGGGGAATAGGTCATCACCAACTCCTGAGACTGATCAAGAACAGAATCAACCACTATAGAAATTGTTGTTAGGTATTTTCTCAGTATAAGCATCCGGTTCAATGTGAGATGTAAGAAATGAGATGTCACTGAGACCCATGTGTTTCTACGTGATTCTGCCGGGAGCTCAACTTCAAACTTGTCAATGAAGATCTCTTCATGATCCACGGCTGACATGCCCAAGTATGCCTTCATGTGTAAACATTACAGATGGTCTGCCCAAGCAGCTAAGTTATCATGGTGCTCTCACTTGCAAGCCTTTAAGTCAGCCATATAGGTTGCTCTTTTCCCAACAGAGTCAAAACATTGACACTGCTTGTCTATGATTATATTCTAGTTATAATGATAACCTACCTCGAGTGCTCTATAGCACTGAACACCAGCTCATTTAAATTCGGGGTTTAGCTCTACTCAACCTGTCTAATAGTACAACTATTTCAGGAAATTACTTGTCTGAAATGCTTTAGGACCCTTGTAACACCAGAAGATCAGAATGCTTTATATCACCATAGCAATACAGTGGTTGCACGGGTGTGTACCGGATATCAGTGTATTTACTGCTATGCAGATGAAACACGAACATTGTCCTTGAGATTCCGCCACTATTCTATTTATCGTGGTGCCACGAGACATGTTTATGATTATAAACATGGTGTCATTGAGTGACATAGTGACACTTAACGATACACTTCACTGTTGCATGGAGCTCTGACTTCACTTATAGGCATACCCTTGGAGCATTGTTACATAATCTTTATGGCATTTAAGATTAATTCACTAGACATTAATCATTCATTTAGTTTACAATCCAAGACATTTCAGTAAGTTCCGATCTAGCTACGCAACATTAAACCTGTGTCTGGTCAGCTCTGGAAAACAGAGAATGTTTCCCTGAAAGATTACCCTAAAAATTCTGATAGACAGCAATTTCGGATAATGCTGCCATTAACGTACAAATCATCAGAGAAAGATATCAGAATTACTCCGTTCGTTCAGTAAGTGAAATAGACGACTCTATTACGTTCTTACCTGATCGCCATTCCAGAATTGACTAATAGTAAAAGTTCGTTTGTTAAAACATTTTATGAGAAACAAATTTTAAAAACCAAGTTGCTACTTCTGTAAACTCCTAAATATGTCATTGACAAAATATTCTATACTGTTTTTCCATAATTCACAAAAGACCGTTTAGCAAAGAGCAGCATTGGTTCTTTTTTATAGAACGTTTGATTGAGGAATTTCGCGAAAATCTAGCCGGCCCTAATTTAGAAGTAATAGACTAGAGGGAAGGCAGCTAGTCAACACTACTCATCGCCAACTCTTGGGCTACTCTTTTAATGACGAAAAGTGGGATCGATTGTCACGTTATAACGTCTCCACAGCTGAAAGAGCGAGCATGTTTGGTGACCGGATTTTAACTCACGATTAACAGCTTACAAGTCGAGCGCCTTATAACCACCAGGCTTTTAGAACGTGCAATCAAAATGAACGATACACTGAATGTGTTCTAGTTTTGCTACATTTGAAGCTTAATCACAAGTTATGAATTTGTTATTTAACTTTTAAAAAGTTTAGATACAGCTCCTTTGCATGGAACGTTTTTAGTGTACAAAGTAGTAGTATTATAACATTCCATTAAAAATATTCATGGTTATTAAAGAAAAACCCTCCAGTGGCACAGGATATATCTGCGGACTTACAATGCTAGAAACAGGGGGTCGATATCCGTGGTAAGCAGGGCATAGACAGCCCATTGTGTAGCTTTGAGCTTAACTCCAAACAAACAAACAAATTAAAGAAAATAAAATTAAAAGTAGAAAGGTATTATATAGTTAGGTAACCTTATTGTACTGTTATAATTGTTATACACAGGATCCACACAATTTTTACTGAAACACATAGTTAGGTAATCTTATTGTACTGCTATAATTATTGTGCTCAGGATCCACACAAATTTTACCGAAACACAAAGCTAGGTAACCCGATTGTATTGTTATAATTGTTATACACAGGATTCACACAAGTTGAAGAGCATATATCAGCATATATATGCTGATATGCAAGTCAAGTTTCCAACTGTACAGAATAGTGTATATTATATAAACCTTTAACACCAGTAATGTATTTTTAGTTGACTCAAACTACAATCAACTTTTAATTTTCAATTTCATTTGTTGCGTTATACGAACAATACAAATCATAAAAATAAAATTAATATAAGTCATATTTAGAAAGAAGAAATGTTTTTCTCTTTTGTGCATTTTTGGGTCATTTACAAAATGATTCATATACGGTGGTCTGTAAGGTTTAGTTATATATGAATGTAAAGTTATAGTATATCTGTTTCATCACAATAGGCAGATATGCAGCTCTAACGCCTCTAAAAGTGTTGTTCTGCTATTCATTTTCACTGTTACGGAGAAGCAGTCATGCTGTGGTCGGCTGTGAAACTGGAAAAAAAACAACAATATTATTAAGAACTTCTCTTGAACAAAGAAATGTTTATATTATCAGGAACAACATGAAGATTAATAGATAACAGACGCACAGTTGTGATCTTTTTATCTAACTCGTATATTTCATATATGTATACCTGACACGTCACCAAAGTAACTAGCTACTGAATTAGCTTGTTATTTTTTAAATCTACATAGTGGGTCGACTACAGAGCTAAAGCTACGTTAGTCAAACCATGTTTTTATTTCATTCTTATGCTGAAACCACATGTGCTTCTAAGAAAGCGTTCATGAAATATGAAGATTTTTACAAGCGCATCTGATTCGAGGAGAACCAAAAACTAAATTTGAACGCGCAATGTGATTGTTCTTTTCCGTTAACTTGTTGGGAGGATCAAAGAAAAGATGTGATGATACAACGTATTAGAAATATTGGTTAATCAACGTTAGTGTATGAGCATATACGAGCTTTATTTGTTAGTAAGTTACAGTGTATATACTTGTATAAGGTGCCGCTAATATCGTTATATTTTTATTCTTGTTTGTTGATGTACGCTTTGAAAGGTTGAAATTTCTGGTATAAGTTTAACATTTATTTTTGTTTATTACCTTGTGTTACTCCCATTTACTTTCCACTTCAAGGAATTTTTTATAATGTGAATTTAGTCAAAAGAAAAACCTCGTGAATGCGATTTTTGTTTGTGTCGTAACAAACTTTACTTTATTCTAATAATATGCGTCTTGGACTCAATTTCATAAAATGGAATTTTTTTTTACTCCTCCTTTATGACTGGATGTATATAATTTCAAAAACCTTCAATCTCATTCATGACTCATTGTTAAATAAGCTATGGAAAGAGTTTATAATTGCCATTCTATGAGCCCGTCATGGTTTGATGGTTAGGGCGCTCGATTCGCCATCTGCAGGTCGCGGGTTTGAATACCATCACCCTATTCATACTTGCCCTATCACATGTGATGGCGTTATAATGTGACAGCCAACCTCACCATTATATTAGAGTAGTCCAAGAGTTGGCGGTAGATGATATTGGGTGGCTGCCTTTGCTCTAATCTATCACTTCAAAATTAGGGACGGCGAGCGCAGATAACCCTCAATTAGCTCTGTGCAAGATTCAACAAACAAACTGTTTTACGTGAATATTTTAAGGAAAAAATAAGCAAGAATGTGAAATTAAAAGAAAAAAGTAGATTTTTTTTCTATTTTAAGGAGTAGACTGATCGCTGCTACGAAGCCTTTCGTTCAATACTAGAGTTCATCAGACCATTAGGTTACAATATACAAAGTCGTAGTTGAAATGACAAGTATAGCGGTCCTTTATGAGGCTTCTAGTGCTTAGGTAGAATTTTAAGTGGCGAAACATGGCATTTAGTGGTAATAGCTGTGTAACATTACACAATTATATCATATCATATATTTTTCTTAATGGAAATCCTTATTGGGCCAGTAGAAAAGGTGTCATTTAAATCATTTTCAGTGTTATTTAATTTCGATCTTTTTATACTGACCACATGTTTCTCTTTACTCTTGTAAAATGCATTATTTAGTATGGAAACGTTCATATTTCGCTATTACAATAAAATGAAGACTTTGGGTTTTCATTTCAAGGGTATTGTTATTTCTTACTTAACAGTGCAATTGAAACCTCATGTTCAGTAGTAGAAAGACCTTTATGGGAAAATAACAATATTTACAACTTAAAAAATACACGGACACTGAAACTTTGTAATTAAGTTACTTGGACGTGAACTCAAGTGTTTTAAGTTTCACCTTTGCGGTTTTCAGATATTTCATACAATGAATTTGTTTCAGTATTCATTAACTGTTTATCTCAATTAATCAAACAAAGAGACTCGTGTTTTCTTTTCAGACGTTTTCGTGCTGTATAATAACTTGTCAGATAAAAAACAATCAATTTAAGGAATCAACTTTTAGCTTGCCACGACAAAAAAATAATAACCCAAGATCGCAGAAAGTAACCATGTCATTTTATTTCGATTATATCATAACGTTATCTTAAGTAATAGGTTTTAACTTGTTTGTTTAATTCTTATATCTGAAAACAACGTTTACTGCTTATATAAACAATGGGTAGGCGGTTAACTATAAATTAGTGTCAATGGTCGGATTACTAGTTTTGTGGCCCGGCATGGCCAGGTGGTTAGGGCGCTCGACTCGTAATCTGAGGGTCGCGGGTTCGAATCCCCGTTACACCAAACATGCCAGCCTCCGCCTTTGCCTGGTCCCGAGTCCAGGATGAGAAAGGAGCTAGCAACTCCACCCCGTAAAAACCAACCTGCTTCAAGTAACTGCAACAACACCTTCCGTTGGCGAGGTGTTGTTGCGGCCCTATGCTCCACTGGGAGTTTACAGGAATAGAAGAAAAAAATCGTGTCGTACGCATCAGAATTTTCGTATATGCTGCTGTTACTTGAATTTAATTGATGCACGCGACATGCACGTGCCGGGGGCGATATTTGATGTATTTCGATGTTTATTGAAGCTGGATATACCTGATACTTAATACTGGAAATGTTATTAGAATTCACGGTCTATAAAATAAGTATACAAAAAAAAAAAAAAGACTCTGATATTTGTACAAAATATTGACAATGGAATAGTTGTGAGCTATTAACAATTCTGGGAAAGGCAAAGAATTCATTGATAGCAAATACTTTAGTTTTACTGAAACAGAAAACGAACGAATAAGTAAACGAAAAACAAAGTGGTAAAACTATCACGATTTTTATACTTGTTACGTGGATGAGTAAATTTCCATTAACATGGTAATAAAATGCATTAAGTATTTATGTCTGTGGCGACATTACAACATAATTTGTTTCCAAAAACTTGTCGCATTTCGTGGAAACACACACAGTAAATTCGGAATAATAATCGACATTCCTTCTTCAATACAGGATCAGTCAAGTGGATCGATCCCCTGCACATTCGGTTAAAGGAGGATCGATCCCCTGCACATTCGGTTAAAGGAGTAAAATATACAAGTCTGTTGTACACAACAAAACAGATGAGTTACGAAAGTATTTGTACTCAAGATATGTCTGTAAATTTGTGACGTTAGTCTGACTCAGACTCTGAAAAGTCAGAGTACAAGGTGATGTTCATGTGATGAATAAAAATACTTTTCTCCATCGTACAGTTTACGTATTGTATTTGAATAACTTATATAACCTCTGAAATGCATATCTAGAGTTTTTTTAGTATCCTTGTATATTGTATCTGGTATTTATTCTCCTCTACCACGAAGTATTGGTAAATCAGCAATGTAGGGTAAAATGAATATTTGATAACCCTGACATCGCATACATAACACCATGTTTAGTAGCATTCTGCAAAACTCGTGGAATGAGCACTTTGACCCCCACACGTGCGCTTAGAGTTAACATGTTATATATATGCTTAAATACTAAACGTCTAATTTCGTAGTTCCTGTGGATCTCGTGCAAAAGCTAAAGATCTCTTATCACCGGAAATGCTGGCTTATCCCTGAAACTGTGCTTTCTACCTTATCTTTAGTTTCATTTCACGCCCTGTTTCTATAAGGGTGAAGATATTTTTCTTAGCATCTTGCTTTCATTAGTGTAGATTCTATGTTTACTCTTCTCTGGTGCGTTATTTACGGTTTGATATTGGGCTTTATCTTATGTTTCTGCACCAGTGAAGATGATTTTTTCATAGTGTTCTATCTCGTTTATGAAATTCAGCCAGATTAGAGTGGATATTTTGATAGTTCATTCCTATAAGTTTAAACACTAAATTACGTTTCTATTAATTGATTTAAATCAATTATCCATCTGTTGATTTTAAGTGTATATAAGAATGTCTGGTGTTCACTGGAGTTTCTGCTCCGACAAATTTACTTGTTATTTATACTAATGTTTACGTGGTTCTATTTTTGTATTATGCATTTGGTTTAGCCTATTAATTTTATTACTTACACCTTTCAATTCGTTCTTGCCAAATGAATTCTAGTAGCTAGTTATCAATGTGAATACCATTATTTAGGAATGCTACAGCGGCGAAAGAAAAAGCCACAAAGGATTTGGTCTTATGAGAAACCTAGGAATGTGGGCGATCAGTGTAGGATATTTATCTGTGACTAGCCATGGCCAAGTGCTAGAGAGTGTAGAGACTTAGTGAGGAATTCTCCATAAACATTCCCAGGTCAATACAATCTCCAACATTACACCACTACTATATATGTCGTAGTTCAGCCGGCCTGATGAGCCCTGGTATTGGTAAAAAGCCTCGTGGCACTGATATGGTAGACGTAGTGTGTTTAAGATATCATAACATACTTCTCTTTGCTTTTACTCATAAGTTCTTAGAATTACCCATCTTGCTGGTTGAATGCGTTTGTGACGCATGTGGCTATGGAGACAAGAGCCTCATGACATTATTTTACCAACAGGTGGAGGATCGATGAAAATACTGTAGGTGAGTTGCCTTAAGCTAAGATATCTGCATGGAATAGTCATTGAGTGGTTTTTTCTTGTTCCAATACACAAAATGAAGTGGCAGATAACGCACTGTGAAGAATGTTAAGAGTACATGGCAGTAAGACATGCAAACCAATTTAATGACAGGATACTAACAAACAAAATAAAACTGGTATTTTAATTATCACACGAATATGATTGGTTGTTATTGTCATAGCTCTGCATCTGGCTAGTTGAAGTATATCTGAAATATTCACTGCATCTGGCTAGTTGCAGTTCTGGGCAAATCAAGTATTTTACAAATTTCTGATCCGCCTCTCTTGCTCTAAGAGGCAGATACAGAATCCTAGAACCATTGTTGATCTAAGAGACAGATACAGAAACCCATAACCATTGTTGATCTAAGAGGCAAATACAGAAACCCATAACCATTGTTGATCTCATCTGTGATTGTCTGGTCTTATTATCAGAATACTTTTGATTTTTTTTTAAATGAAAACATCAGTGAAATAAAATATTTCTGTGATATACTTCAACTAACCAGATGCAATGAATATTTCAGTGATATACTTCTGTCCCTGCTCTTGCTTAATAGTGAAGGTACGGCCAAAACACACCCTGGGTCTCTGCTCTTGCTCAACAGTGAAGGTACGGCCAAAACACGCCCCTGTGTCCCTGCTCCTGCTCAGCAGTGAATGTACGCCCAGAACAGCAATATCAAGGTTCACGTCTATCACCAACATCCATGTGCCTCAAGAAACCAGAACTCCTGAGCCAGGGATGTATTTTGTAAGTATATTCATTACTGGACAGGAATAGAGACTCAGGGACATGTTTTGACTCACAAGCATGGACAACATATTTGTATTTCGCCCGTTAGTTGATGGATTTCTGCAGGTGTAGCATCCAGCAGGGAGCCTTATGTAAGATAATCCTCAGAATGAAGATAGTTTCCACTTTTACTGCTGTTAGAATGGTATTTGTTGCAGTGAGTGGAATGACACAGAATGTTTGTATTCTTATATAGGTTTTGGACTTATAACACCTCTCATGTCGGAAGGATCGAGTAATTATCAATTGGTGAACAGGCCTCAGCTGTTAACTGTATGAAAATCTAAACTCATGATCTAGTGTAGATATAAAATGTTACCTGGTGCTAATCCTTCTCTTGCTTTGGTTGAGATGTCAGTGCATTCATTATTGTTCATTTAAATGACAAATTTATACACTCATTGTCCACTGGACTACTAAGAGAGGTGATGTTAATCTTAAGAATAAAAAGCTTGTCCTAAAGTCATAAAGTGAAACATTTAATTTTAATGATGAAGGACTTCTGGTGAACCCTGTGTTAAAATATACTTTTTAAGCTCCTACAACAATAACGGATATGCCACAAAAAAATATATTTCCAAAATGTCTTCAGTTTTAGTAGCGTGAAGAATGTTACCATCTGAAAGTCACTTGGAGAGAACATTTCAATATCCCATAAGGAAAATAAAACAGAAGATATGGTGACCTATAAACCATATCACTCATGGACATTCAACATCCCATAAGGAAAACAAAACAAAACAGAAGATATGGTGACCTATAAACCATATCACTCATGGACATTCAACATCCCATAAAGAAAACAAAACAAAACAGAAGATATGGTGACCTATGAACCATATCATTCATGGACATTCAACATCCCATAAGGAAAACAAAACAAAACAGAAGATATGGTGACTTATAAACCATATCACTCATGGACATTCAACATCCCATAAGGAAAACAAAACAGAAGATATGGTGACTTATAAACCATATCACTCATGGACATTCAACATCCCATAAGGAAAACAAAACAGAAGATATAGTGACTTATAAACTATATCACTCATGGACGTTCAAAATTTTTAATTTTAGGAAGTTATCGATGCATGACTTCAGTTGGGGCTTTATTGGCACAAGAATTCACATACGAAAGTGATTGCAGAGTAAATCGGGTTCCGCGTAAGAAATAGGATTGATCCATTTTTATATCTTCAGAAAATGTTCCTTTTGATTAGTGAAAATATATCACAAAGATAAGGATGATCATCCAACTTAAAGGTTGCTGTTTACTGACATCTCCAATGACATCTTTAAAGAGACGACGCTTTAGTAGAATGATTTTTTGTTGTTTCAGCTGATTGTATTAGTGTGCCTGAAAAACTGCTGCATTTTCCAAAGAAAGTTCTAGGTGAAAACAAATCGGTTTTAAGACTCAATAAGATGATGCTTATATTGTCAACGCAATATCTGACTGAAAATCCACTTGGCAAACCTGTCGATTTCATGGATTAGTTTTCATGTTACATTAATAATATTGCACAGTAAATCACTTTAAACGATCACTTTCAAATTATACCTGGTTTGCTCTGTATATGAATTAACTAAACAATGTTAAAGTGTGTTATAATACTTACTGTGTCATAAGATGGAGCAGACAGAAAGACTTTACGCAAGCTTGGGTTGGTAAAATAATAGCAAAAAAAACAACAAACAAGCAAACAACATTAATGATTATTGATAGCTTGAATACAGTCGAAACTGCTGCTGGAAATTTGTTCTTCAAATTTAAGATACTTAGATAAAGGCACGTGGTAATCAAATGGTATTCAAGAAAATACAAAAGTAGTTGTGGCAAAGAATTTTTCCTGGGTATGAAATGATCTAATTAGGCATCTTTATGTAAGACTGTGAGTGCAGTTTAAGAAGTTTTCATACTGCCTTGTTATAATACGAGTATTCATTGATCTAAAATGTGATTTTAGGTTGATGTTTACTTGAACTTTTGTTTTTATACATATGCCAAAGCTGTTGCTTGTTTGTTATGGCAAATTATTGAAGTACGTAACAAAATAATAAGTGAGTGTCTCACACTGTTATGAGTTGCTAAGCCTTATTATGAGAAGTGATTATTTTCAAATAAATTATTTTACAGTGAGAGTTTCTAACAATTTCAAAAGTGACATTCTCTGCAGATTATTTGTTTTGTTAACTCTCGTATATTGCATGTTGTAGCTTACAGGCAACAGATATGTCTTTGTTGCTTTATACACTTACGAATGCTTCAGTTCTGAAGTTGAATGCTCTTACTTCCAGGCTTAAAAAGCGTGTAATTATTTTTATTGGTTCCTTGATTGAACAATGTTACTTTGGGATAACGTACCCATTTATAACGTACCAAAATATATTTCACAAAAATATTTTTTTTTATGTGAAATATAGACCTATTTAAATATAAAATTAAAACAAAAGATATCTTCCATCGTGTTGTCATACTGCCTGCAATAGAGGGTTAAATCTGTATATTTGTTGTCAGATAATATCTTACACTCAATCTGTGGAGAAACTGAAGTTTTCGAAACTTATAGCACATGATCTAACAAAATTTTCAGCTTGAAAGTTAACCAGAGAAATAACTTAAAATAATCTCTGGAAGATGAGTTCTCTAACTGATAGGCAACTATGTGCCCTGATAATGTTGTTTACCATTTGGGGGATGTGGTAATTATTGCCCATCAAATGGGTGGTTTAAAATATTTTATTTTCTATTGGATACCAAAGTTTTAATAATTGTAAATATTTATAAGATCCACTTGATTTACAAAAAGAAACAAAAAAACCCAAACTGAAGCTCATGACTCACATGAATCTAAGCTGCTTTATTAAAATTGTATTATATCACTGGCTGATTAGAGGTATGCATTATGTCTTTCTAGCTTCCACTGTTTATGTCGCTAGGATTAGGTTGGAATAAGCGCTTGTGTTGATCCGTTTGCTGGTTATTTGTGCTGTTTCTGAGAATTGTTATGTTCTTTGTTTTATGCTAGGTTTTCCTCCTTCTAAGTGTTTAATCGTCCTTACGAATCAAGTATGGTGTGTTTTCCTTGTATGTACTGAAGTTATGCAGATATATACATGTATATAAACTGCAATTTAAGGTGGTTTCACTTAAATATGAATATATAAATATATGAAAACTTGAACCCTTTCTTCTTTAACATGTGTAAAAACTACAAAATAACCACACACTTTTTGAAAAATAATATAAAATTAATATAAAATAAATAAATTTAATTTTCCCATCTAAATC
>NW_013670909.1:3821-11150 GCF_000517525.1 Limulus polyphemus | reverse complement strand
ATATATGTATATAAACTGTAATTTATAGTGGTTTCACTTAAATATGAATATATAAATATATGAAAACTTGAACCCTTTCTTCTTTAACATGTGTAAAAACTACAAAATAACCACACACTTTTTGAAAAATAATATAAAATTAATATAAAATAAATAAATTTAATTTTCCCATCTAAATCATTTTTTTTACGTTTTATCTAATTGTTTTTCTGTGTTTGATGAGGAAATATTTCACCAACTCTCAGTAACTGCAATAGCCACTGAAGTTGCAGCGACCTCTACAACGTAATAATATGTTTTTTGGAAAGTGAAATGTTTGATTTCTTCCAAACTATTTTTATATTAATTACGTAAATTATTTAGAGGTAACATAGCAAACATTTTTGGTGATAGTTTTATTATTTGGAACAAAAATTATGATACTGAAATTTTCTTCCGGATTTTAAAAGGATTAAGCGAAACGATTAGATTGACGTGTGGGTGTAGAGAAAATATCATATCTTTCTTACATGTTCTTGTAGTGGATAAAGAAAATTATTAAGTTATGACTGATGATTATTATAAACCAACAAATCCACTCAATTATTTCGATTTTTTTTAACAACCACCTCAAATTAATAAAATTAAATATTCCTGTTACTCTGCGAAGTTGCAACGCTAGAATCTGGGTTTCGATACCCGTGGTAGGTAGAGCACAGATAGCCTATTGTGTTGCTTTGTGCTTAACTTCAAACAAATTAGGAATAAAGTATGGTGACGAGAAAACTACATTTAAATATTAACAGGCAAAAACACAGGAGCCAAGCAGAAAACATAATCAAACTTTACAAACAGCACATTAGACCAGTTATGGAATATACCAGGACGAATGCAGCATTCACACATATTAAGAAACTACAGACCATACAAAGCGGAATAACCACCACAGCCTTCAGACTACCAAGAACAACAAATACAAATTTCATACATAATTACGCAAACATCAAATTAATTAAAGACAGACTCGTAGATTGCTCGTTCCATTACTTTGATAAAAATTTACATAAAAATGATTTATTTAAAGAAATAAATCGTTATATCATACATGATGATGACAGCCCTAAATACCTCTCCCCACTAAATGTTTACTATAAGAATAAAGACTACTTACGCTAGACATAAACATATGATTTATTTAAAGAAATAGATCGTTATATCATACATGATGATGACAGCCCTAAATACCTCTCCCCACTAAATGTTTACTATAAGAATAAAGACTACTTACGCTAGACATAAACATATCGCTTAGAATTAAGTATCATTTGTGCATTTAAAAGTTTTTTGATAATTATTTTTAGTGTAAAAAGTGACGTTTTGCTATGGAACTGTTTGTAAGTGTATTCAATCAAGTTAATAGAAGTAGTAAAATAACACTAAAGCAGAATCAATGTTCCAATACAGTGTTTTCCACTAGTGTTCATCGATTTAGTGAATAACCATATAGTATTTGGAAGTTCATATACAACAGTATAGGAGGGAGAAAGAGGTCCGAGTGAACCTGACCCTCCCAGGTTGCTCACAACGACCAAACATCGATACAGCAACGATGAAAGGAGGAAAAGATCCAGATTGAACCTAACTCTCTCAGATCGTGCACTCCGACCAAACATCGATACAGCAACGATGAAAGGAGGAAGAGGTCCAGATTGAACCTGACCCTCCCAGGTTGCTCACAACGACCAAACATCGATACAGCAACGATGAAAGGAGGAAGAGGTCCGAGTGAACCTGACCCTCCCAGGTTGCTCACAACGACCAAACATCGATACAGCAACGATGAAAGGAGGAAGAGGTCCGAGTGAACCTGACCCTCCCAGGTTGCTCACAACGATCAAACATCGATACAGCAACGATGAAAGGAGGAAGAGGTCCAGATTGAACCTGACCCTCCAAGGTTGCTCACAACGACCAAACATCGATACAGCAACGATGAAAGGAGGAAGAGATCCAGATTGAACCTAACTCTCTCAGATCGTGCACTCCGACCTAAATACCGATTTAGAAAGACGCCAATATAACTCCAAAGAAACTTTTAGGTTATTCAGGACAAAGTAAGTAAAGAAATTTTCAGAAATATCTTTATTCTGTAGAATTTGAGTAATGTATTATAGTGATTTTATCGCTAACATCAAACACATTTTAATGTTGATTTTAATTTAAAGACTTTCTAATTAGGTTTTGATTTCAAACGTTAGTAATAAGATAACTTATTTTGTAATCTGAGTTTTAAAAAACCTTAAAAAGTTTTAAAAAATATTAAATAAAAGAACTTAAGCTTCAGAATAAAATTTGTACATTTTTATATCAATTTTAAACTTAAGTTTATTACTTTTCAAAAAAGCGTTTAGTTGTTTTCCGGTTTATATAGTGAAGGGTAGCCTATGATGCTACGAAATCGGTTTAAAGTAGAAATTGTTAAAAGAGAAAGGATTCGAGTTTTCTTATATTCATATATATTTTCCCTTCAAGGCCAAATAGTTTAAATACAGATTACATGTGCGTAGTTTTATATTTTTATCCGGAATTACTTAAAAGGAAGTTAACCACAGGAAAAGCCTAAGGAAAAAGAGCTGGAGAAGCATCGCATCGTAACTTCACATACACATTTATAAGTTGTTAGTTTTTTACATATCACGCTCCGCATTTTGAGAGCGGTGATGCATTATAAGAGTGACGGTCAAACCCTATTATTCGATTAGAGTAGCTCAAGAGTTGGCGGAGGATGTCTTTGACTAGTTGCCTCCCCTCTAATCTGTAAGATCAAAATTAGGGACGGCTAGTAGAGATAACCATCTTGTAGCTGTGAGTGAATATCCGAAATAAACACACCTTTAAGTTAATCTTTATCAACTGAATAATTTCAAATTTCGATATTTGCGGACTTCTGGTAGATGCCTGCGTGAATGTGAAATGTTAATAACTTAAATACGTTGTGTTTAAGTAGTAATGGTACAGTAAATCACGTATTTTTTCAACTTTAAGGGATTAAATGAATTGTAATTCACAGAAAATGAAGTTTTTTATTCACTTTTAATAAATCAAATAAGCTATTTTGAAGTAGTAATACAACACAAAATCAAGCATTTTGTCCAACACCAAGAGATCAATAAGTTATGTGTGAGTATTAATATTACAGAAAATAAAACTTTTGGGTCACCTTTAAAAGATTAATTAAGTTATTTTTAATGATGTAACAAAAATCGTATGTTTTGTTAACCCTAAGAGTTTAAATAAATCATTTTAAGTAGACACACTCTTTAAAACTCTTAGCAACTGACTTTAATATGTCTTATAATGATAAAATTCGTGGTTTCGATCCCCACAGTGGGAACAATGCAGATAGCCCTTTGTGAAGTTTTGCGCTGAAACAAAAAGAAACAAGCAGTCCTTTTGTAAGAAAAAAACATGTAATGTGAAACTGAAACCTAAGGACAAATCACGAGGTTTATTGGCAATACGATAATATAATTGTTTTTATTCTTTGCCAAATCCCTGTCACATTTAGACGTAGCGTCTGTTGCATATCGATAATTGTATGTTTTCTTTCAGTATTGTGTTTTTTATTCCCCCCAGTGGCACAGTCTGCGGACTTACAATGCTAGAAACTGGGTTTGTATACCCGTGGTGGGCAGAGCAAAGATAGCCCATTATGTAACTTTGTGCTTAACTTCACACAAACAATTGTTTTTTTTTATTTCTACTTTTCTCTTGCGATCGTCGTTCCCCTGTTCTTTCCTCAGACCCAATAAAGAAAGCGAATTTAAAAATAAAAAATAAAGACCTGATGGAAGAAATCTCCAAAAATCCTGGATCTGGATCCGCTTTTGGGCTAACGTGTTGTACACTGAATCGCATGCAGTCTGTTTTATCTTTTAAAATCCTATATGTTAGAGTAAAAAAATCACCGAAATGAATTTTAAAATTCAAAAACCATGCACGTACAGGGTGTGATTGTATTCTATTCTTCCTGAAACCGATGATATAACAGAGAAAGAAATGACGCTTCAATAGTAACAAATAGCAAAAGCAAAAGTATCGAGCAATTTTTAATAATTGGGGTTGTTCTACCAGGTCATGAAATCATTAGGAAAAATTCACTTTCTTTATTTGGTTAAAGGGTACCTTTTTGCCCCTCCTCCTCATGGTGGGCATAGCAGAGATAGCCCATTGTGTAACTTTATTGGTAGTCCGTCGAAAGGGGGAGAGCAATTGAAAACCCCAAATATGCCAGTGTGCTTAATGGACGTAAACAACTTCCTTAAGTCGTCATCTCGCTTGTTGCATGGCACGCCAGCAGAGGGCGACACGTGTGTCGACCTGAGGCAACAGGGGAGCGGTAGAGATGATGATGGATCCAGAGGTCACCTTGCTAGGCCGCCGTGACAGGCGGATATTGTAAATGGCATTTGACAATGGAAGTTGTCCAGAGGGCGCGTTGTTTGGGGCATGTTACTAGGCCACCATGACAGGCGGAAGCTGTCATGCTGCCATGATACTTGACAACGGAAGTTATCTGCTATCAGAGTCAGCGTTACTAGGTGTGATATTATAGTTCGAGTATCACACAATAAAGAGCGTGTTGCTAGGGCCACGAAGTGGCAAAAGAGGGCGTGTTGGCATGATGAGCGAACCATCAGAGGGGACAACATGATATCAACTTTATAGTAACAATCAAAGTCTTAAAATTAAGAACGTTGTGTTTAGAGTTACATTTTATAATAAAACAATCTACTATTTTAATCTTTGTGGTTTTAGAGTATAGGCTATAAAAGAACTTACTTCGTGTGTTAATCAAAACGTCTGCACTGATCATTGAGAGATCACTACTGAAATTATTTGCGTATAAACGTTCTTTTCGTTTCTATTTGTGGGTCACTAACATCATAGAGACATTTCATTGTAACGTGTTCAGTCTAAAATCAATCAGTCTATCTAACTTCAAAACAGCTAAGCTGACTAAATGATTAAGTGTACAAGCTGGAAACAAAAGTTGAACAAGAAATTTGAAATACAGAGTTTGATTTTACATTATATTGAAAGAATTTTAACTTAAAATTTTGAAATCTAGATAATTCAGAATAGTAGAGGTTTCTCGTATCTATTGTTTTACGTTTATAAATCTAATACATTTACTATTTATCTTTACAGAATATATATTTTTTCTAACTATTGGTTGGTTGTTTTAGAGCAAAGCCACGTTGGGATATTTGCTGTACTCAACGCGGAGCATCGATCAACAGATTTTAGCGTTGCAAGTCCATAAATTTAAAACTATTAAGTTAGTTATCTTCTGACTTACTCCTTGTTTGTGTGGATTAAACGTTACTGAAAAACTAAAACGTTAATTTTGTTGTAGTCTTTTTCCCAAAAGTGTGAAATGTCTTTAGCTAAGCATGTTATATTTCTTACATTTTTCTAGGATGAATTTTGTCACAAGAAAATAGAATAAGAAACATTATAGTAGGCAGTTTTCAATAACTGAATAATATAGGCAGAATTTATTTTGGACATTATTTGATTTTGATTTATGAACGATACAGCAATGAAAATGCTAATCTTTTGAGATAATTTGTTTAGAATTATTGTTATGCAGAAAGACATTCGCATATGCTCGCCCTTTCAACCACGAGGGCGTTAAAATGTGATGGTCAATCGCGCTATTTATTTGAGTACCCTAAAAGTTGGCGGTAGGTTATGTTGACTAGCTGCTTTCCCTCTAGTCTATCATTTCAAAATGTAGGACGACTAGCGCAAACAAATAAACAGAAAGACAATAGTGTAAAACCAGACTCTGCATTCTGGAATGAACCACGGATTCTCCACTTTCATGCATACAGATAGTTTAGTAAGGAGACTGTATATGTAAATCGAAATGATAGAAGAAAATCATAGAAGTTGTGATTTCTTATTGAATGTTATGACAAAACGTAAAATAGTAAGTGTTGCTATTTATTTCACTCAGCTTTTATAATAAAAAATCTGAAAAGTTTTCATATGTGATTTATTTACAGTATGTTTAGAAAAACGTTTATAAAGCATAATATCAATGTTACTATATTTAGTTGGAGCAAAATGTTCATATAGAATTTAACAGCTTATGGGTAAAAGCAGACGTAAGAATGAAAAACATGATTACATATCCAGTGATAATTGGAATGCTGACTTAGTGCCTATTTTACTTTTGGGCAAACTGTATTACTTTTATTATATATATAAATCAGACAAAACTATCTAGAGCTTTGATGCATTCATTAGGTTAACATGAAAAGCAACCCTTTTCAGGTCTAGTTAATTGAAAGACAGTGTATATATAACGGTCTAAAGTAATTCGTCGCTATAACCAGGGGTGAACCAGAAAAAAATTATTACACTTTGACAACCACAGAAATTTAAAGTGTAACTTTCAAACAATTAAAATACAAAGCTGATAACTTACCAAAAAACAGTAAAGAAATAAGTGCTTGATCAGGACTTTAAACTAACGTTAATGAACAACACAGTATATAAATCCAGGTTAATAAACATTTCAATCAGTCAATAAATAAAGGAATCAGGGAAAAAAGAACCAAACAAATAAAAAAAACTAATTCCAAACTAACTGTATCCCGTATTTAAACTACAAAAGCACTAACAACATCGAGCCATAATCAGCAATAATATTGTTCAGCTACATCTCGTGAACTAACTTGTTACATCCCAATGTAGGTTTTTATTCACTTGTTAGATCACAAAATTACAAATCATTTGATCGTAATTTACATAATCTTGTGCAACATTAATGATATCTGTACGCCACCGCTAGGGGAAACTGATGTCAGTCTCATAATAAATGCAAAATACTCAAAATAAACATGATTATCTAGATGGTAAGTTAGCGTTTTAAATGTAAATAAACATTCATAGAAAAGCTAAATCATAGAAGGAATAATAAATGAACGATAAACAAAATCATAACCAAATAAAAAAATAGCATTATCTATCTTACATATGGATAGTCATACATGTAAATCGTAAAGCTAAACTGTACTGAATTGGAGCTAGGTAATGCATTGCAATCGATATATATTTAGAGTTTAAATGTTTTATATTAATACAACAAATAGTCTTATACATAGACTGCAACTTAAACTAATATATGTATAACCGATAATGTGTGGAGACGGCTTGAATGGGTAATGAAGAACAACTTTAATATAAGTTTAACATAGCAGAAAATGTTTCGACAAGGGTACCTGATGATGACAAAACCTTGTCGAAACGTTGTACATTTGCTGCTATGTTAAACTT
>NW_013670909.1:0-3696 GCF_000517525.1 Limulus polyphemus | reverse complement strand
CTATGTTAAACTTGTATTAAAGGTTTCTTCAATATCCATTCAAGCCGTCTCCAAGCATTATTAGTCTCAAAGTGGGTTCTTCGTCATCGAATAGGTATAACCACATGAGTAAATCATAATATACGCTGTACAAACAATCTGTAAATACATCAATTTTTAAGTATTTGAATGCTTTGTTAAAAGTTGACGTAACGATAATGTAGAAACTAATGTCATTGAAAATAATAGAGAATGAAATAATAGTATTTTATACAATTTCGTGATGTGATGCATACAATATCTCACTAACAGGTGCGCCGGAGCAGGTCTGGCAGACCAGGCAGCAGCCGGACTAACATTTTGTCACAGTAACTATAAAGCTTTTTAAACTTTAACTTGCCACTTCAAAAACTGTTTCTAGGTAAATAGATAGATTTATAGTAGTATGTATGAATGAGTATAACGATGTATAATATATTACACGTGTAAACTGAAAGTGTACATACTTGTGCTTGCTTACAGCTTGTGCCAGTGAGCACCTGTTTTTATGAATAATAAAGAAGTGCTTGCAAATGATTAACATTTTCAATAAATTACAGTAAAATTAGCTCTAAATTTAATCTCAGAACACCTGTTTTGTTAACTTTTCCTGGGAGGAGCATGCCGAGATCCCCGAGCACTGGCATACTTTGCATCCCAAAGTGTGCTTCGCACATTATTCTGAGTTGCCTGAATTAATATTATTTCTAATACTGAACCTTCAGTTGCAGAGTAACATAAAACTTAGCCACACGTATACAAAATTGTTACATTAATCAAATTATTGAGTTTATTTCTTACAATTTTATTAAATGTTGCTTGAAAAGTTGCCACATTTATAAAGAATCATTAAAAATAGTTTCAAAATAAATGTTCGGCTTATTCTAATTATTCGTGATTCATAGAGATTCTTACTTGTTTGTAATTAAGCACAAAGCTACACAATGGGCTATCTGTGCTCTGCCCACCACGGGTATCGAAACCCGGATTCTAACATTGTAAGTCCGCAAACATTCCACTGTGTCACTGGGGGGGGGGCAGAGATTCGTATCATTTGATATTTCGTTAAGGATCTCTCTGATGTCATTTATAAATCTGATAGTTAATTAAACCTTTTATAATACGAGAACATAATTCACAACAGCATTTTGAAGCAGTCTGTTCGTTTAGTTCTCATGAACAGAGAAATCTTTAACGTTGGACGATAAAAGACATTTCACTTCACTTTTCCGAATTTTCACGCAAAGCTACCCAACGGCTAATTGTGCTAGCCGTCCCTAACTTTGAACTGATAGATTACAGGTAAGGCACATACTGTCAGTTATTAGGCTACAATTTTCATACCGAATAGTGAATTTTGACTCTTATTTTTATAGAGCACCCACGGCCATATAGTGAGAAGCACGTTCTTATGGTAACGGATCGCGAGTCATGAACCCTCGGATTCACAAACCACTAAGCCTTGCGCGATTCACGATGAAAGAGAACTCACAATAAAGGATTTTCATATCCACACTTCGATTAAATATCCTGTACCTTACAGCTGAACATTCAGTTTAAAGTTAGATTTTTTGTTTCATTCGCTTAATGCTCCTCTGAAGGTGCTTATTAACATATTCAAAATTACACATATTCAACACTTTTGTCCCCAAAGAAGAAAAAAGAAGATAATTTTGATCTTTTATTATTCCGTGAAAATCCCCTGCGTTCCTCGTTAGCGATCACCACAACTGTTATAAAAGGCATCTTTCATCACGTCCGTCTTGTCTCAGTGGGGGATGGGGGTGGGGTGTTCCTGTTGAATGGAGTGTACTACTCTGTAACCAATCATTTCACTACCTGTTTTTATAGCATCGCACGAGCCTTCTTGATTCTAAATCATAAAGTATGTGCAGCTCATAACGACCACATTTAACGCTCGTCCAAGTTTGTTATTCTCTCCAAAGAGGGCTACTATGTTCAAAATGTTTCTTGCAATAATAATAAACCGTGTTGTTATCTCGAATCCTAGTGAAAGTTCGAGATTTAGTGCAGTGTGAAATAGTGAAACTATTTTTTTTTTAACAAGCCCAATTGATAAGTTCATATTACCTTATCTCAATAGCCAAGTATGTGAACGGCATCAGTTTTATAGACTCATAACATCTTGCTTTTATAAGGAAATGCTTTTGTCAAAGTTTTTAAAGCACCGAAATGTCGATTTTCGTGAGAGTAAACGTAAAAGTTGCATTCGACGTAAGCTAACAACATTATTAATAAGTCTACAATAAAGAGCAAATTTTAAACATATCCTAAATTACATCACATTGTAATGTAACTTAATTTGTTTAACGATAGTTGTATTTTACAGCATAATCTAATCCAGCTTCATATGTAAAGATATTTCAAGACATATGTGAAAATCTTCATAATTTGACAACGATTGACCAATAGACAAATGAAATTCTACTCCTATACGAGTATTAACATTATTTTTTGTTATCAGTATTTCATGTATAAATAAACTGTAGACTATATATATCAAAAATGTGGTGAGAATGTGAGGTGAAAGAGTAGCTATTTTAAGGAAAATTTATCACTGCACATACACTATGGTGTACGAGTCGGTGGAAAAAGGGGAGGTCTGGTAAAATTTTTATTTATAGCTTTTTTGACGAAATTTGGCGTTAGTTTTAAACAGTTTCTAGAAATTCAGTAATGAACATTTTTGTCCATTTTTGAGCTCTTGAAATAATAAGAATTATTTTACAGATTTCTTAATAATAATTAATATAAAGTAATTTATTTACACTGAGCAGTATTGAAATCTCTTTTTAGTCGCGGCATAGCGGCTCATAGAATGGCTCTGAGTTTTTCAAGTGCAAACTTGTAGCTCATAGAGCTCTCATCTCTTGGCCGATTTGAGGTATAATTACAGTTTTGGACACAGGAGGCCAATCCCTTTCGATTGATGTATTTGATCACGCCCAAAGTCTTATAGATTAATTTACTGTAATCTTGCCTAAAATAATTTTAAGTGACGCGGCTATTGAGCATTCCCTCTTTTTTTTTCTCTTGAGCACTGAGCAGTGATAAAATTGTCTCACTGTATAACCTGTGCATAACTGCATATTAAAACAGACTTTGATGTGAAAATCAAAGGTCGTTAAATCCCACTTACGTACCCATTTCTTAAATTTTAGTTACAGAACTTAAACTGCAACCAAGCATTAGATTCATAGTGTAAGAATTTTAGCACACATCAGTATTACAGTTTTTACAGGTTTATTAACTAAGTCTACTTCACTATGGGGAATTCATTAAAATTATTTATATGATAGTGGTTTTTAAATATCAATATTTCTAATTTTACTTTTTTTTGCACAAACGCTCAATAATTTATCGCTATCAGTTATTTATAGTTTAATGATGATGAAATATTAATTATTCATAACAACGTTTTAATTATAGTTTTAAATTGGAACTCTTGATCTCCCATGTAAGCAGCATAAAACATTTGGCAATCTAGAAACTCGAATAATATAGCAATATATATATTAGCTCTTCATAAGATATAATTTTTTCTTGCATTACTTACGTTGTATAGAGACTTCACATAGTAATTGAAATAATACAAACTGTTACGTCTCCGTTTGTTAATTGATTTTTCCGTAACTTCGTTCCAACTAAACTTTAACG
>NW_013670908.1:64315-70095 GCF_000517525.1 Limulus polyphemus | reverse complement strand
TCTTTATAACAGTACTGAAGTTATCCTCTAACAAACATAACAATATTGTTACCTCTATATAACAGTACTGAAGTTATCCTCTTGTAACATAACAATATTGTTACCTCTATATAACAGTACTGAAGTTATCCTCTTGTAACATAACAATATTGTTACCTCTATATAACAGTACTGAAGTTATCCTCTTGTAACATAACAATATTGTTTCTTCTCTATAAGAGTACTAAAGTTATCCTCTTGTAACATAACAATATTGTTACTTCGCTATAAGAGTACTAACGTTATCCTTTTGTAACATAACAATATTGTTACTTCGCTATAAGAGTACTGAAGTTATCCTTTTGTAGCATAACAATATTGTTACCTCTATATAACAGTACTAAAGTTATCATCTTGTAACATAACAATATTGTTACTTCTCTATAAGAGTATTAAAGTTATTCTTTTGTAACATAACAATATTGTTACTTCGCTATTAGAGTACTGAAGTTATCCTTTTGTAGCATAACAATATTGTTACCTCTATATAACAGTACTAAAGTTATCCTCTTGTAACATAACAATATTGTTACTTCTCTATAAGAGTATTAAAGTTATCCTTTTGTAACATAACAATATTGTTACTTCGCTATAAGAGTACTAAAAGTTATCCTTTTGTAACATAACAATATTGTTTCTTCTCTATAAGAGTACTAAAGTTATCCTCTTGTAACATAACAATATTGTTACTTCGCTATAAGAGTACTAACGTTATCCTTTTGTAACAAACATAACAATATTATAAAAAATAATACAAGCCGAAGGAGTCTCAACCTCGGTATCTCCTGGTTAAACCAAGTCATGTTGGTTTTTCAATAAGAATGAACTGATTTTCAGCCAAGACACCCTTACAGGCTAAAACACCCCAGTTTCTTATCTTCCTTGTGGTCAAATACACTCATCATAACAAGCACGCATGCTTGCTGAAATCAGACCCTCCCCCGTCTTTTTGGACAGTCATGTAGAGATTCACTTTCTCCCAATGTGATTAATGAACCCAACAAACCGATACTCTTTTTTCTTCTGGCAAACTCTGCTTTTGAAACAACAGATAAATAAGCATGACGAGTGCCATTTTCTGTTGGTCTTTTGTTTTTTTTTAGTTGTACTGTTTGGTTAGTAATAGTGAGGCTACGCATTTCACTTTTAAAGGATTGTCCAAATTATCTGCTTATCTATCTATCTATCCGACTTTCCATCTATCTATCCGTTTTTCCCTAGCTATCTATCTATCCGACTTTCCCATTTATCTATCTATCCGACTTTTCCCTATCTATCTATCCGACTTTCCCATTTATCTATCTACCCGACTTTCCATCTATCTATCCGTTTTTTCCCTATCTATCTATCCGCCTTTTTCCATCTATCTATCTATCTATTCGACTTTCCCATTTATCTATCTATCCGACTTTCCATCTATCTATCCGTTTTTTCCTAGCTATCTATCCGCCTTTTCCCTATCTTTCTATCCGACTTTCCCATCTAACTATCTATCTATCCGCCTTTTCCTTATTTATTTAGCTATCCGTCCATCCATCTATCTATGTATCTGCCTTTCTTTCCATCCATACATCTTCCAATGCGTTTATACACACAGAAATATTTGTACCATTGCGTAGAATCAAATCCTGCCGGTGTACCTATATCATCGACCACCTAGTCCGCGATTAATTAGCCGGGAGGTTAGATATGACAAGCCAGTGGGAGGGGAGTAAGGGAGGTTCGCATAAAACCCTACACCGTAACCTGCCGGTAGAACAGTCGGTATGCCGTTCATCATATCACCGCGGGGTGTACTGCGATCTTTGCGTCAATTACACCGACCAGGCCGATAGCATGTATAAGACCACGTTATCGCGCCAGGGCTCTAGTGAAATACGTCAAAGACACGTACATACGGCGTGTATACGTTGCCAATAACTTAAATAATGATTATAATTCATCACTTCGTTTATCCATCGCCCCACGTTACTGCTTGTATTAGTTTTAACTCCTGTTTAACTGCATATTATAAAGAAGAGCGTACAGCTACGTCATACGTAGCGTTGATTCATAGTATATCCAACAAGAAAATTTTTAGTTTAAGGAAAAATGGCATTGTAGTGTCTTATTTTTCGTTACTACAATGTATATTTAACGCATGTTCTTTTAAACGTCCGTAGATAATAAATACGATGTTTTTATTTTTTATATCTCTCTCCACGAAATTATTGTGTTACCCAGATGAAGTCCACATGTATAACATAACGTCTTATCTGTTCCTATATGTAAAGAGCTACATAGAACTAAATACATAATGTTCACCAGATTAATTGTGTATCTGATAACGTCAGATTAATCTGGTGAACATTATGTACCTGTGTAGTTTAACATTTTACCAGAGTAGTCTGTATGTGTATCTGATAACGTCAGATTAATCTGGTGAACATTATGTACCTGTGTAGTTTAACATTTTACCAGAGTAGTCTGTATTCGTATCTGATAATATCAGGTTAATCTGGTGAACATTATGTACCTGTGTAGTTTAACATTTTACCAGATTAGTCTGTATTTGTATCTGATAACGTCAGGGTTAATCTGGTGAACATTATGTACCTGTGTAGTTTAACATTTTACCAGATTAGTCTGTATTAATATCATTAGTCTGTATTTGTATCTGGTTTAACATTTTACCAGATACACAGGTACATAATGTTCACCAGATTAACCCGACGTTATCAGATACACAGTAAGACTGGAGAACCGTTGTTCAAGCTTAAATTTTTTATTGTGCTTTAACCGAAACAAACAAGTTTTTTTTAAGAGTTTACACATGACTCAGCCTTCTTGTCAGCTATAGTACCCCTGATTTGTGTTTGGATCGTTTTCAATATTAAAACCTTTATATATACGCACATTTAAATCGAAACTTCATCTCCCCTTGTTTTATAGCTAAACTATCTTCTATTTACAAAAGTAGTGACGTAGAAAGGCACGTGAAAATGAGCACAATCAGTGTATACGAGAAAGGGAATATATTTTTTTTTGTGCTACATAACTGTCGCCGAAGCGTGACGGCCATGTTGAGCTTCAAATGCACGCACATCAAAGGTGACACGGGCCTTAGTTTCATGGCCTTTCTGCGTGTCCTCGGCAGTGTCACGCGGCGCCTACACCTAACGATACGTTCTCCTTATGCGACAGATAACCTCCATGCGTGTGTCGTATAACTACATGCGACACTATTAATCAGACGTTAACGCGACAGTTAACGTGTATTATTTTATTCCACTGCAGCCCTAGCGTTCCCAGAACGTGTCTCCATAGCAACCGCTTGTTTAAAACAACAAACAAAAGGTTTTTGGAAGACGAAAAATATAATTTCAGTGAAAGTCATTTGATTTTTTTAAAAAAAAAGTGACAGAAAGGTTTGGAGGCAACACAAAATCTTGAGTCTGTACAACTAACAAGATCAATAAAGAAATAGCTGACATTTCGTGTAAGTATACTTGTAAAGTTGACAGATATTCTACGAAACTTCATAATCCCTAATAAAATAGGAAACGAACACAATAAACGTCGCTCAGTCAAATTCTTATCACGAAATAATCTGATTTCCACATGAATTGTATTACTTTAAACTTTAAACCCGACATGCTTAAAGTAGAAACAACGTCAGAAGTGTGTGATAATATTAGTCCTAGCTCCTACAATAGTCTTATACGTATTACAGACATAATCTTTGATTTTAGGCCTACCACAATTATAGCAGAATAAAAATGAATTAGTGTTTGATCAGTAATCTAACACGAGACGCTTAATCTGGGTTAATAATTGCTTAATACATTTGATTAAGAATTTAATATTAATACACCTTGTCATAAGGTAACTTTATCAGGCAGGTGGCAGCACTGCCTATGTAAGGGATGGCTCGGATTGTTCATCGAAATGGTGTTTTAAATATCTTCTCAATAGGTCATCAGAACTTTACAATACTATACAGTGTTTCCTTTTATAACAATATCTATGTAATGACTGAGTCACAAGTTCTGGGAATGTCTGTAAATAACATAACTAACTTTATACACCAATACATCTTTAGAAGTCTCCCCTCAACACAGAATAACATAACTAACTTTATACACTAATACATCTTTAGAAGTCTCACCTCAACATAGAATAACATATCTGACCGGAAACTGTATCACTAACATAATACAGCCCCTCTAACTTTAGATCTTAACATAAATAGATAATAATATATACGACCTCAAATCCAGTCATTTCTAACTCATAGTACCAGGATTCCTCAAAACTAACACAAAGATAACATTCTAACCTCATCAGTAAACACCTAATCAATGTCTTAACTTTTCAAAAAGAATACTAAAGTAACGTATTAAACATTTAAATAACATGTTAACTTTATCAACAAACACCAAAATAACATGTTAACTTTATCAACAAACATCAAAATAACGTGTTATTTTTTATCAAAAAACACCAAAATAAAATGTTAACTTTATCAACAAACACCAAAATAACATGTTAACTTTATCAACAAATACCAAAATAACATGTTAACTTTATCAACAAACACCAAAATAACATGTTAACTTTATCAACAAACATCAAAATAACGTGTTATTTTTATCAAAAAACACCAAAATAACATGTTAACTTTATCAACAAACATCAAAATAACGTGTTATTTTTTATCAAAAAACACCAAAATAACATGTTAACTTTATCAACAAACACCAAAAGAACATGTTAACTTTATCAACAAACATCAAAATAACGTGTTATTTCTTATCAAAAAACACCAAAGTAACATGTTAACTTTATCAACAAACATTAAACTAACATTTTTACTACGTAAAATCAAAACGATATTTTTAACACTAAGGTGCAAGACTCGTGAAACATATCTAATATCAATCTATCATTCACCAAAATAACGTTTACATTTGTAACATTTACAACCTACTGAGCATGATTGTTCTTTTAATGTAGTATAGTAACATGACACTACATTCAACATTAATACCAACCAGTTACATCAGCTGTAGCATTGGCATATATAGTAACACGACACTACATTCAACATTAATACCAACCAGTTACATCAGCTGTAGCATTGGCATATATAGTAACATGACACTACATTCAACATCAAGACCAACCATTTACATCAGCTGTAGCATTGGCATATATAGTAACATGACACTACATTAACATCAAGACCAACCAGTTACATCAGCTGTAGCATTGGCATATATAGTAACGTGACACTACATTAAACATCAAGACCAACCAGTTACATCAGCTGTAGCATTGGCATATATAGTAACATGACACTACATTCAACATTAATACCAACCAGTTACATCAGCTGTAGTATTGGCATATATAGTAACATGACACTACATTCAACATCAAGACCAACCATTTACATCAGCTGTAGTATTGGCATATATAGTAACGTGACACTACATTAAACATCAAGACCAACCATTTACTTCAGCTGTAGCATTGGCATATATAGTAACATGACACTACATTCAACATTAATACCAACCATTTACATCAGCTGTAGCATTGGCATATATAGTAACATGACACTACATTCAACATCAAGATCAATCATTTACATCAGCTGTAGCATTGGCATATATAGTAACATGACACTACATTCAACATCAAGATCAATCATTTACATCAGCTGTAGCATTAGCATATATAGTAACATGACACTACAT
>NW_013670908.1:54138-63464 GCF_000517525.1 Limulus polyphemus | reverse complement strand
GTTACATCCTGAGGATGACGTTGTAACGTCGAAACATGTAGAGACGTCAACTTTTTGAAGGCCATAGATAGGCCTAAATAAAATGTTTTTAATTGTGTGTACCAGTTTAACGTTGAATATTATTTATGATTTTAGTTTCTGAACATATTAAGAAAATACAGTTATTTGTGTTTAAATAAAACAGACACCGAGCATGAAAATTCAGATGTTGTTGGTATGGAAAGAAAAGTAAACAAAATTGACCAAGTTTTCCAGAGAAAAGAATTTTCATTTTGTTGTTGTTTTAAATTAGAAATTAGAATAAGCTTTTGGATTGTTTGTTTGAAGTTAAGCACAAAACTACACAATGGGCTGTCTGTGCTCTGCCCACCACGGGTATCGAAACCCGGTTTGTAGCATTGTAATTTCACAGACTGGGGGGGGGGCTAGCTTCTGAAATGGAACATATCACACCATAGCAGTTGTATCTAAGCCGGATTGAAGAGCTCTGGTATTGGGCGAAAGGCCTTGTCGGCATTCGATACAGCAGACTCAAGAAACTTGTTGTTCAGAACAAAGAATGTAGATACACCTTCAATCCCCTTTAATTTTTTAACGACTTTCTCAGCAGAATATTTGTTTTTCACGATAGGGATTTTGAAAAACTTTTTTTTTCTGGATAAAACTTTTCAAGATTAATGTTTCTTTTTCTGACTAAACTTTTTTTTTTCATCACCAAATTATTGTTTTTATGTTATACCTAAACCAAACGCACTTCAAACATCATTATAATTGTTTGTTTAGGAACATCTAAGTCAACCTATAACACTGGTTTGGTGGTTAGGGCGCTCGATTCGCAATCCGCGGGTTCGAGTCCCCGTCACCGAACATGCTCGCCCTTTCAGCCGCGAGGACGTTATAGTGGTCTGGTCAGTTTCACTATTCGTTGATAAAAGAGTAGCCCAAGAGATGATGGTGGATGATGTTGAATAACTGCCTTCTCCCTAGTCTACCACTGCTAAATTAGGGACGGCTAGTGCAGATAGCCCTCGAGTAGTTTTACCCAAAATTCAAAAACAAACAAACCCATAACGTCTTCAAGAATCCTATACATTTTAACAGAATAGAAAAAAATATCGTTAGAGATTAAGTTTTGGATGAACAGCATTTACCCATTTTCTAATAACAATTTCTGTTACTTACAAAAAAGTTTTAGTTTTATGGATGTAAATATTGTTTTTACTAAAGGATACAAGACCGTGACTTGTTGCAAAAATTCAAGTTTGGGTTGCGTACCAGTTTGATAAGCCTAATAGGTGAAGGATATAACAGATATAATGTGGTTGAAATGCCACTGCAAGTTAGGGTTATGTACCAGTTTGATAAGCCTAATAGGTGATGGATATAACAGATATAATGTGGTTGAAATGCCACTGCAAGTTAGGGTTATGTACCAGTTTGATAAGACTAATAGGTGAAGGATATAACAGATATAATGTGGTTGAAATGCCACTGCAAGTTTGGGTTATGTACCAGTTTGATAAGCCTAATAGGTGAAGGATATAACAGATATAATGTGGTTGATATGCCACTGCAAGTTTAGGTTATGTACCAGTTTGATAAGCCTAAATAGGTGATGGATATAACAGATATAATGTGGTTGAAATGCCACTGCAAGTTAGGCTTATGTACCAGTTTGATAAGCAAGTGGCACAGCGGCACGTCTGCGGACTTATACTGCTAGAAACCGGGTATCGATACCCGTGGTGAGCGAGCACAGATAGCTCTTTGTGTAGCTTTTTTTTTGCTTAATAACGACAACAAATGACTTAAAGAAAATCTTAAGTTGACTCGCATGAAAAGTCTTTTGAAATGTTTTAAATTGTTAAATAACTGTTTATTATTTTCAATGTTTGATTGGTGGTGATCCAACTTCAAAACTAATTAACTTTGTTGAAGAACTCAACTCTTCCTCCAAATATATTTTAATCCTAGGATTTCTTTCACTTTGATACGAAAAATAATGATAATATTACTGATATTTAACTTATTCTGATTATAACGAGCAAACAGTTTTCTTAATTTAATGATACCAAATCACACGGTTTGCTTTTTTTTTTCAGTACGTTTGTTTTGTTCAAGTAACTAGCCTTACAGGTAATTAACAGAGAAATATTAGCCGCCATTGTTATTGCAAAATGTTTGCAAGAAAGGATATGTGCTGCCATCTAGCGATACTATTCATTAACTAATTGAGATAAAGTTATGTTATTTGCAGTTATCGTTAAATTAATAAGGCGACAATTAAGAAATAAACACTATATCTTAACTTCTATAACTTATACGGTCTGTGAATTTTGAAAAATACTGTAAATAATCTCTGAGAGAAGAAAAATTAGCTCTTAATAAAAACCAGTTATTTTTCAGACCGATGTGATGTCTCAACGGATAAAATGATATGATAAACAATGCTGTTTTAGACAGTTTGAAATTTTTTAGTATGTTTGACAAATTCGTGTTTTAGTCAATCTGAAAATTCTTATAGTGTGTTCTCACAATGTTGTCTTTATGCCAATTCGGACATTGTTATAATATATTTTAAAGTTCTTAAAATATATTATAACACTGTTCAGACTGGTTCCAACACAACACTATTAAGATATAACATTTTTTTTAGACTGATTCCAACACAACACTATTAAAATATAACACTGTTCAGACTGGTTCCAACACAACAAACAATGTTCAGACTGTCTCCAACACAACACTATTAAAATATAACATTTTTTTTAGACTGATTCCAACACAACACTATTAAAATGTAACAATGTCCGAATTGGCTCAAACACAACAGAATATAACACTGTTCAGACTGTCTCCAACACAACACTATTAAAATATATTATGTCCAGTTACCACTAAACCAAGTAACAAGAAAACAACAAAAACAAACAAACCCAATGCTCAAACCAGTACGATATTATGCATTACATGTTATCAAATTGTCAACAATTTCACGAGAATCCAGGAGAGGAACAGTTTTCGTCGCTAAACATTAGAGGAGCCTTTACGAAACGGACTAAGTAACAGATATTGATTATTGAAAATGGACACAAAATGTCAGTTAACAAACATTATAAAAATAATTACATAGGGGGATTGCTAGTATGGCTTCTGCCCTTTAATTCATTTGATTGACTGGTGAAAATTGGTTTGTTGAGCACTTTTATCTCTGTATGTTACGTGCCATATTCGCGGTCACGCCTGCCCTAAGGACGTCGAAGCTCGCGTGGCTCGCGACAGTTACCGCCTTATTCGAACCATGTTCACGCAACGACAGAGAAAAAAAAGGCCATTTCATGCGAGCAGTAACTGTGGTAGACAAGTAACTAAGGGAAACAGGACAATGAGACGACAAGGTAATTGGCAGCCTAGTATTGGGTTACAGGTGCCTGCTTGACAACAGCCGGTCATCAGAAGATTTGAAACAATGGGGGACCGTCTTAAATTTCCTAAGGCCGACAACCCACTATTTAGGTTCCCTTCCTGTATGTATGCACCACTGTCGACCTGATCATATGACAAGGGATAATCTTAGTACAAACGAAATTCATCATCAAGAACTGGAAGGGGGGTATTTCTCTGAAAAACAAAAAAGTCACAGCCACATTTGCACCCCCCCCCCATCCCCAGATCTCTTCATTTGTACCCTGGGGTATTAAGGTATATGGAAAACTTCTGGGCCAGCAGAACACAAATGCACTATTTCTGATCAACGCCGTTATTGGTTTGAAACTTTGTCCAATCACACATTTTCAAGATTTTGGTTTGAAACTTTGTCCAATCACACATTTTTAAGATTTTGGTTTGAAACTTTGTCCAATCACACATTTTCAAGATTTTGGTTTGAAACTTTATCCAATCACACATTTTCAAGATTTTGGTTTCAAACTTTGTCCAATCACACATTTTCAAGATTTTGGTTTGAAACTTTATCCAATCACACATTTTCAAGATTTTGGTTTGAAACTTTGTCCAATCACACATTTTCAAGATTTTGGTTTGAAACTTTATCCAATCACACATTTTCCAGATTTCGCGACTTGAAAACTTTTAGCATAACCCGAGTCGTGACGAATTATTTGAAACCGTTTGTATAGCATATGAAGATAAATACTTTATGTAGTTTCGAACAAGCATATTTGTAAGTCTCGCCTTACGGAGAAAAAGTTTAATATAGCATATGATGGATGGTTGACTAGGAAGTGTGGCTTCATTTTTTTCATAAATTACAAGTTTCTTGAGCTACCCTTATCTGATCAATAGTGAGATTTGACCGTCACTTTTATAACTCACTCACGGCCCTAAAGTGTGGAGCTGACCACCATCAGGCCACGCCCGACCTTTTGAGGTTCGTATACTTTGAAAAAGGCAAAAGGTTAAGATGTGTGTATTGTAACTTTAAAAAACTGTACAAACGATTGTAACTTTCATTATAACCTTCGCTACAGAAATATATATATTTAGTTAAATTATGCAGCGAACCCTGGTGGCTTAGTTGTAAGTTCGCAGGCTTACAACGTTAAAAAATCGGGTTTCGATCCCCGCGATGGGTAGATAATAGATAGCCAGCCCAGTATGTAGCTCTGCGTTTAACAGACAAACAGTTTCAGGAGCAACGTTAATGACCTCATGAATAAAACTAAAACTTATAACTGAGTAGACATCTTGCGGTTCAATCTCAAGAAACGTTTGTTGCAGGACGATGTTCTTGTTCATTTCGCTTTACGGTGAGAAATAAAACGTCCGAGAAAGAAAAAAATATATATATACGCAGAGTAGAAATATGATATTATTTACATTATATGTTGTCCAAAGAAGAACAATGAGAGCTATTTTACTTTTACATTTCGGATAACAATCTTTGGGAAGATGAAAAGAAACGCAGCCTTTCCTCTATAGTGGGGGGGCTGAACCAACTATTATAATGGAGATGGACTTTTTTTTTTGTCCATCCTTCATATCGCTTCCACGTTCTCTCTTCTAACTAGGTTGACAAGCTCAAAGTCTGTACAAGCGAATAATAATCCTCTTTAGACAAGGGTTCTGCGTAGGTCTTCACATTGTAAAATATTTGGTTTCTTCTAGTCACTCCTTCCGTCTGCCATTCATGTAGCGTATGAGCCATCGTCTGGCAGACAAAGAGGTTTCCCAAGCAGAAAACTACAGGTAAGTTAGAAGTGGCAGTTTGTGTAACAACAAACGACAACGGCCTGACATCCTCGGTCTACAGGTTCAAAGCCATTTATTATCTTGTCGAACGTGAGCTCGATTTTCAAAAGATTCAAAAATTAGGCTTACGTGCTTTTCTTTAGAACTTTATTGACGGGACACCGAAAATTACCCAGCCACACACACACATACATACATACGTTCAAGAAAATAGTGCATTAGGCCCAATATTCATGTAGCCCTATAGTTGGTTATTCATCTCGTTAACCGCTTATGAACCTTTATCAATGCATTCTGTTTCGAGTAAAAATATCTGGTTCATAATTACAAGCAGGTGGTGTAAAAGATAAGTGCTTATGCTACCGCATAAACAAGATACTGATCTTCGAACTCGGCAAACGATATAATAATAAGAAGAAAGGAAATAAAGAATAAGAATAGGAAAGATACAGAGAACAAGCCAAGTAGAAGAAATGTGAACTGACGTCTCTTTATGTGAATAAGTCTTTATATAGGACGATATAATTATAACAGTAGGTTAGTATTTCACTGTAAATCCCTCTGTCGTGTTTCCGGCCTTTATTAAGTCCTTATTTTTAGAAATTAGTTTAAAAGTTTTTCCTCGAATGTCCTAGCAAAAAAAGAAAAAAAAAGGTTATGCTGATAAGAAGACACGCTATAGCTAAGCCTAAAACAAAGAAAAATAAACATAAAACGATGATAACCTACATTATAAAAAAAAAAAGACTGTATTGTTAGAAAACGTAACCATATTGTAAGAAACAAACTTTAGGCTTAACTAGATGCATTTATCGGTTGTTTTTTTTTGAATAGGTTGTTTATATCTAACTAGAATAGCACATATTCTGTATGGATCTTGAGAATCAATTCAAATATTTGATTAATAATTATAGCTTCTGCACAATTATTTGCTTGTTTCTTCGAAGTTAAGCACAATAGGCTATCATCTATGCTCTGCGAACCACGGGTATCGAAACCCGGTTTCTAGCGTTGTAAGTCTGCAGACATAGCGCTGTGCCACTGGGGGGCGCTGCACAATTAAAATTATAATACAATTCATAAAACTTACTTAAATAAAGTTTAGCTACAAGAATGTGCATTAATGTTATCAGAGTAGATGTCTTTAAAGACATGTTTCGTATGTTTAGGTTGTGTTTTGGTTATTGTAAACATTGTGTTTCGGTTATTGTAAACATTGTGTTTCGGTTATTGTAAACATTGTGTTTCGGTTATTGTAAACGAAACACAAAGTTTACAATAACCGAAACACAAAGTTTACAATAACCGAAACACAGTGTTTACAATAACCGAAACACAATGCTTACAATAACCGAAACACAAAGTTTACAATAACCGAAACACAATCTTCTTTGTCTATCAGTTCAAAACTGTATAGGGAAGAGTAGCTTTAGATAACCCTTTGTAACTTTGTGAGAATATACGAAACGAATATTGGAACTAATTTTTTTACTCGTGAAAAATAGTGGGTAGAACATGATCACCGAAGTGTCGTGAAATCTAATAATCCGGCTTACCTTTTATCTTTCCGAGTTTCTTTCAACAGAACTGTTGGCGTTGGTGTTTACAATAACCGAAACACAAAGTTTACAATAACCGAAACACAATGTTTACAATAACCATAAAATACATAGGACATCCTAGCTGTAATTAGTGGGATCAGTTGAAATGTTGATGATTAAAATACATAGGACATCCTAGCTGTTAAAGGACTGGCAAACAAAAATGGATGACATCAATAAATTTCCATGCAGAGGTTTTAATAAGAAACAAAAGTTATTCATTATGATGCATTATGTGTACCCCACAGCCTCAGCTGGTACATATGTGTACCCCACAGCCTCAGCTGGTACATATGTGTACCTTACAGCCTCAGCTGGCAACTGGTACATAAAACAAGTTTATAAGATAACTTAATTATTATGCTCCACGATAGATTTCGGGTACATGCTCGCAGGAGTCACGAGAATTTGAGGATATTTAGGACAATATTTCAATGTTTTTTTCGAAGCTAGCGAATCTCTCTCTGTTATATATATATATATATAGAGAGAGAGAGAACTCAACATGTTCATAAAATTAAAGCTAATTAGACGATCCAGGTTGTTTCAGTTCTAAGTGCTACTATTAAACATAGAAGACATACATGTTGTCCCTTTTATTTCTTCAAGTTTGTCATCATCAAATTTTAAAGTACAAGACGACCCACTGACTTCTTTTAGAAATGAGCATTAAGGTATTACCGGTGTAGCGACAGGTAAAAGCCCCCCCCCCCCCCGTAGTATATTATGGCCTTAAAATGGTTTTTCATCTTTAATATATAATTTTCATATAATTTTGTTAAAGTATCTTTTTTTAATAATATTTTGTTTTACAAAAATCCACCAAATTCTTCAATAATTATAAATCAATTTACAAATATTTATTAGGCTCATACGTTAATGAAGAAAGAGCAGTTTTTTATAAATATTTTTATAGGACATAACGTGATCCTTACTTTTCTCATAGCTCCCGCCAGTGGCTCAGCGGTAAGTCTGAAGGCTTGATAATAAACAAGATTACGACACTTATGATATACAACATTGTTTTTTAAAAAAGGGGGACATAGATAAAAGTTTTGGAATTCTCTCAGATTTCATCTTCAATATCTAAAGCAAAATAAAATGAATGTTCATAAGTCTTTGGACATTGCTAAAGTATAAATGGTAAATTTAACGATAATTAAACAAATAAAACACAAACCAGTAATCACGAGGAGAAACTATAGCAAGAAAACACAACAACAAAAAAGTAAAATCAGTAATACGAACATATTTAAAATGTATAATTTAAATGAAGACTGCATGTTGTTCAGTGTTGGAGTAGGCTTATAATGCAAAAAAATGCAGGTTTCGGTACTCGTGGTAGTCACAGCGCAGATAGCCCACTGTATAGCTTTGTTCTTAACATAAAACAAACTTTTTCTCGTGAGTTTGAGCTCTATCGTTGAGAATTAGCAACCAAAAGTGTACAGACGATCAAAACAGTGCCACGTCCAATGACTTTCTGATAAACTTATGGGCCAGTTTTAACAAGATGCGACATCGTGGATTACCAAGAACTTCCATTTTTCTCCTTAAGATGAATAATAAAATCAGTACTTACCAACACATGATGTATTCTTTATAAAATTTTGTTCATAATTCTCTTCGTCGACAGTTGATAGATAAGACGTGCTAACCTCTTTGACTGATGACGTAACATTACGTTGTAGCAAATCAACCAATAACGAATAACCTTGATGACTGTTTACATCGGTAATACATTACGAGACGATGCATAATAGGTTCGGCGTAATGGACTAAGTTTATGCTTATAGCCTGTATTTGTATCAAGAAAAAAAGGACACATTTAACTGATATTTAAAAGCTGTTAATTACCTTTACACTACAAATCGTTACTTTTACAAGTACCGGAAATGAGGTAATAATATGCCTCACTCCCAACCTCTCTATGAATGAAACCGAAGTTATCTCTGAAAGCCAAATTCTCATTAAGCAAAAATATATTATGCAGACATTTTTCCGGAAAGGGGGGGGGACTAGTGTGAAATTGTGAATTGAATAAAAAATTCATATACATATGTTGAATGAATAAAGAAATGATCATGTTTCTCATTGTCCAGAGTGGACATCTTGACCCCTCCTCGGACGCCCATAAAAATACATACCTCTTTCTAAGTTAGTTTAACATTGATAACGGTCTCCACAACACTTTTAGTTTTAGGCCCATTTCCATATTTCCAAAAGGTATAAAGTTAAAACCAGAGGCCCACGCTTCAGTCTCTAACGCTAACTAAGCAACTTATTCAAAGTCAATCCGCCGCTGTCCGTTCTAGCTTTGAAGTCAATTTTAACTGAAAGACTGTTAACTGTAAATGAGAAGTGAAAACTAACACGAGAAGTTTATTTTGTAGTTAATCACAAAAACTGCAAAATGGGCTATCTGTGTTCTACCCACTAAGGATATCGAAACCCGGTGTTTAGCGTTACAAAAATGTAGGTTTATCGCTGAACCACTATATATATATATATATA
>NW_013670908.1:47780-53138 GCF_000517525.1 Limulus polyphemus | reverse complement strand
GGGGGGATATATAGTTTGTGCAAAATGTTTCAGTTAAGCACAAAGCCACACAATGGGCTGTGTCAACCGCGAGTATTGAAAGTGTAACCTGTTAATTAATATAACAATTGTGAACGAATTACATGGAGAGAAAATTAATATTTGTTAATTTATTTAACTTGAAAGAAGATAAATATATTAATTGTCATTAAAGCGAGACCTGATTAGGAAAAAAAAATAATTATAATTTGCATAATTAATAGAAGACCATAGACTCTTTTTCTGTTTCACTGGTCTCATAACAAAAATTCCGTTCTCAGTCGGTTGGTTCTGTTCGTTGATTTCATCACATATTAGAAATTTCCATAATTTATTTGTCACGGTGCTGCCATCTATTATGACTTCTTGTAAAGATTATTTTGATGTTTTGTTTCGGACTTCGTGTAAAGTTACTCGAGGGCTATCTGTCCATAACTTTGATGTGATAGACTAAAGGGAAGTCGGCTAGTCAATATCATCGACTGCCAACTCTAGGACTACTCTTTACCAACGAAAAGTGGGATTGACTATCACATTATAACGCTCCCTAAGATCGCGAGTCGTGTGCCCTGACCATGCCAGATCTTATTTTGATTTCAAAGAAAAAACGAGGAAGAGTGAGTAGTTTGGTTACTTAAAGGTTCTGTATCATCTTTAACTCATCACCGTTTGTATAGGAGACGTGACTCCATACTCTGATGATATGTTAACCGTTGATTTTCCGGGTATTAACTTTCTACTATAAAAATGGTAACCTTTAATCGAAACGTGTTAACAACTTTCATAATACTATGACATTATCATTATACACATAATAGAAAAGGTTGTAGAAAAAGGGATGAGGACTGTCGGTAGTACAAGGAAAGAAAGATCAAGTGACGTGTAAGGACGTACTTAAAAACAGAAAAAAAAATGTTTTCTAGATATATTTACGTTTTGTTTTACGTGGGTTTGTTTGTTTGTTGTTCACTACACAATGGGCTATTTGTGCTCTGTCAATCACGGGTATTGAAACTAGGTATTTAGCGTTATAAGCCCCAAGACTTGCCACTGAGCCACCGGGGGGGGGGGGGGCTTTTAAGTGGGAGGTACCTAAGACATCCCGCACTTTTAGTTGTTACAATAGACGCAGTCAATAGCCTTTATTCGGCTACTGCTGACTGACTGTCCTTCCTCTGACTAGTAGTTGAAAATCATACAATAATATTAGGATAACTATTATGTAGTCACTACGGTCAGTGACCGATCTTTTATAGTATTGTCCTTGCGGTTCCTTGGTAGGTTGGTAGCAGATTTACAGACTTACAAATTATAAAGACCCGAGAATGGTAACTGCAAAATTAGACCATCTAAAAGTAACATTATCTGTAACTTCTTAATCATAACCTATGACCTGTCATGGAACGTTTTGAGCTATGGTCACACACACACACACACACACACAAAAGTTGCTAAAAATAAATATGGAGCCAGATCCATCAGTTCTCGAGAGAAACGGTGCAACTCGGTGACAAGTGGTAAACTGAATGATACATTCGGCTTTGATTCTATTTTTAATGTCTTGAACAAGTTTTCTTGGGTATGTCTCTGGCCCGCCCTATCACAAAAGTGTAATAATGTAAAAGATATTACAGATCAACTAAGCAGAATACCGCAAAAAGCTAAATACATAAATACATGTGCTCAGCCAATCCCGAGTCCACTTATTTATGCCCGGTTTGTTTGTTTTCCCCACATCGTAGTTTATTACAAGCAAAAATTAAACCAAACACAATACTATGACAGGGATTTATTTACACGTTTACTAACAGATTTTTTGACATTTTAAATACAGAGATATTAATATACATATATACATACATGTAAATGACAAACCTATGTGAGATCCCCCCCCCCATATCAGGTATCTGTAAAGGAGAAAAATAAAATTAAGTGATTTTCTGAGTGTCAAACGCAATCAGATACCTTTCTAAACTTAAGTAAATTTAATTCAAATATTTAATACAATTCACAACACTTCAATACGTAAAATAATATGACTACATATTAGACATTGTATAAAGCTAGTAAATATAAAATGACGAAAACGAGGCTGTACTTTCAGATTCCTAACATCCAACGTATTAGATTTAACGCCCCGAAAATAAGTTATGTCAACATTACTTAACTTTGCCTTATCACATCATTATAATTCTCGCATGAAGTTAACCAAGTTGAAAATTCTAATTCGGTTTCTTTTCTGACAGGCTTATCTAAAGCGAATAACCTGACGGGTTATTTTCTCAGAAAACTGAATATTGTGACAATACTTTCACAATATAATTTGGATGTTTACTTCTTTAAAACATGTTTGGCAAAAAAAATTTACATCAAGTTGGAACTGTTAGTACGTTATAACGAAACAGACATCCACTTGGAGAAACACTTTTACAGACAAAATATTCACGCTCTGTAGCTTCCTTAAACTACAAAAAAACATTAACCACAACTAATAAAGAGCATAATACAGATGTACAAGACAGACTTTCAAAACTACATCTGCTTCATTTGGATGTGGTCTTCTTTTTTAAAATTCCTCTACATAAACTACGTAATTAGAACTTTATTAAACTATACAATTCAATGTCAGTTTGTGGACCATTAACAGCATTCTAGATACACAGAACATACTTAACTTCAAAAAATTCTGTCTGTCTGTCTGTTTAAAGCTCTTCCTTCTTAAATCACCAAAAAGGATTTTAATGTTTTTGTTTTTTTTCTATTTAGCCGACATTCTCTGTGAAGTTTCAGGTTGTAGTTTTTCAGAAACTATTTCTGTATGTGAAGAAACACTTAATGCATAGTGTTTGGAACTGAGCTTGTTCACCTAAAGATAACTGCAGTTTTTAGGCCTGTACACACACCCAATACAGGTCTGTACACGCCCAATACAGGGCTATACACACCCAATACAGGGTTATACACACCCAATACAGGGTTATACACACCCAATACAGGGTTATACACATCCAATACAGGTATGTACACGCCCAATACAGGGTTATACACACCCAATACAGGGTTATACACATACAATACAGGTATGTACACACCTAATACAGGGCTATACACACCAATGTAAAAATCTTTGACAAATATGGAAAACTAATAATGTAAACCAGACTAGCAGAGGACACGTGTTGGCAAAGTTTAGACTTATCAAGTCTACACAGAATCACCACACAGACTAGCAGAGGACACGTGTTGGCAAAGTTTGGACTTATCAAGTCTACACAGACTAGCCGAGGACACGTGTTGGCAAAGTTTGGACTTACCAAGTCTACACAGAATCACCACACAGACTAGCAGAGGAGACGTGTTGGCAAAGTTTGGACTTACCAAGTCTACACAGACTAGCAGAGGAGACGTGTTGGCAAAGTTTGGACTTACCAAGTCTACACGGACTAGCAGACTACGTGTTGGCAAAGTTTAGACTTACCAAGCTGCTAGTCTGTGTGGTGATTCTGTGTAGAGCCAAGACATGTCCTCTGCTAGTCTGTGTGGTGATTCTGTGTAGACTTGGTAAGTCCAAACTTTGCCAACACGTGTCCTCTGCTAGTCTGTGTAGACTTGGTAAGTCCAAACTTTGCCAACACGTGTCCTCGGCTAGTCTGTGTAGACTTGGTAAGTCCAAACTTTGCCAACACGTAGTCTGCTAGTCTGTGTAGACTTGGTAAGTCCAAACTTTGCCAACACGTCTCCTCTGCTAGTCTGTGTAGACTTGGTAAGTCCAAACTTTGCCAACACATGTCCTCTGCTAGTCTGTGTAGACTTGGTAAGTCCAAACTTTGCCAACACGTGTCCTCGGCTAGTCTGTGTAGACTTGATAAGTCCAAACTTTGCCAACACATCTCCTCTGCTAGTCTGTGTAGACTTGGTAAGTCCAAACTTTGCCAACACGTGTCCTCGGCTAGTCTGTGTAGACTTGATAAGTCCAAACTTTGCCAACACGTATCCTAAAGTTTGGACTTACCAAGTCTACACAGAATCACCACACAGACTAGCAGAGGACATGTCTTGGCAAAGTTTCGACTCACTCATATCATCTGCAAGGGCTTCCAAGATATCAATTAGAAGTTCCCGACTTAGACTTCGAATTCGAGGAAGTCGAGCCACCTGTAATACAAAGAAGTGAATCTTTTATTGCTGTAATAATTACAAGAAGAAAAAAAAATACCAAAACATTCAATTACGTTGTTCTAAGTATTTAAAGTTTAAGAAAAGTGAAAATAATGATAATTAGCTACAAATAAAACTATCCATAAAATATTATAAAAGATAATATTGATAGCTGTTTCATGTTCAAATGGAGTTTTTAAACACCATAATCTATGTTTTAACTCAGTTCTCCTTCCATCACTAAGACTTTTCTCTACAGAATCAGTACATCACTATCTTTTTTTTTTAATTCAAACGGGTAATAAAAGAAACACAAAATCTCAATAAGTTACAGAAATTTTGGAGGATTTGATATGAATACTGACAGTTACTTTCCAGTCAAAATGTAAGAAATGGTACATTTGTTGGAAAATTGTGTAATAGTTCTCATTTTGAATAGTTTTACTCACTTTGGGGAAATGGTGGACAACCAAGGTTAGTTGATATTGAATAGTTTTACTCAACCTGGGGAAATGGTGGACCACCAAGGTTAACTGATCATGAATAATTTCATTCACTTTGGGAAAATGGTGGACAACCAAGGCTAATTGATGTTGAATAGTTTACTCATCTTGGGGAAATGGTGGACAACCAAGGTTAATTGATCTTGAATAGTTTTACTCAACCTGGGGAAATGGTGGACAACCAAGGATAAGTGAACTTGTATAGTTTTACTCAACCTGGGGAAATGGTGGACAACCAAGGTTAAGTGATATTGAATAGTTTTACTCAACCTGGGGAAATGGTGGACCACCAAGGTTAACTGATTTTGAACAGTTTCAGTCATATTTAATAAGTTTGAATAATTATGCTCACCTTAGGGAAATGGTGGACGACCAAATTTAGTGCATGTTTCTTCATGTCAAAAGCTTGTATCCTGTCTGCTGCTTCCAAAATCTAGGAAGAGATTTTAAAATAACCTTGAAAACTACTAATCATAATAACCTTAAAAACTACTAATCATAATAACCTTAAAAACTACTAATCATAATAACCTTGAAAACTACTAATCATAATAACCTTAAAACTACTAATCATAATAACCTTAAAAACTACTAATCATAATTACAATAAAAACTACTAATCATAATTACAATAAAAACTACTAATCATAATTACAATAAAAACTACTAATCATAATAA
>NW_013670908.1:35579-46876 GCF_000517525.1 Limulus polyphemus | reverse complement strand
AAAGGTTATTATGATTAGTAGTTTTGAAAACTACTAATCATAATAACCTTAAAAACTACTAATCATAATTACAATAAAAACTACTAATCATAATTACAATAAAAACATTCAGACATGCTTTGCAAATACAAATTCCACAGGTTTTATCAACAAATAAAATCAAGCTTAATCAGGATAAAAGTAAAATTGGTAACTAATAGCATGAAAACTTGTCAGATGATACGAACAAACCATAATGATAGCGTGGGTTTACATCACGATTAGCATCCAAAGTATTAAGGTAAAAACTAAGTAACAGCATTCGTAGTTATTGATACTGAACTGACGTTAAGTAACAGCATTCGTTATTGATACTGAACTGACGTTAAGTAACAGCATTCGTTGTTATTGAAACTGAACTGACGTTAAGTAACAGCATTCGTTGTTATTTCAACTGAACTGACGTATGAATAAACCTTAAAGATCTAACTAAGTAACAGTTTCATTAACAACGAATGCTGAACTGACGTTAAGTAACAGCATTCGTTGTTATTTCAATAACACGAATGCTGTTACTTAACGTCAGTTCAGTTTCAACTGAACTGACGTATGAATAAACCTTAAAGATCTAACTAAGTAACAGCATTCGTCGTTATTGAAACTGAACTGATGTTAAGTAATAGCATTCATCGTTATTGAAACTGAACTGACGTTAAGTAACAGCATTCGTTGTTATTGAAACTGAACTGATGTTAAGTAACAGCATTCGTTGTTAATGAAACTGAACTGACGTTAAGTAACAGCATTCGTTGTTATTGAAACTGAACTGACGTTAAGTAACAGCATTCGTCGTTATTGAAACTGAACTGACGTATGAATAAACCTTAAAGATCTATGTAAGTAACAGCATTCGTTGTTATTGAAACTGAACTGACGTATGAATAAACCTTAAAGATCTAACTAAGTAACAGTAATTTAAGGACTGTGATAACTCCATCAACTATCCACTCTACGAGATGCTCACCTGGATTACGTTTTCAAACGTTACATTCATCTCCAAGTTTTGCTTGCAAAAAGCCTATATACAAGAAATAAAATATAGTTTAAGAAAAAAAAAAACAGCAACAAAAAACACCTAGATATAAAATATAAAAATGTACACCATAAGTGGCTTGTATCACTAAGATGTATTGATTAAGTATATGATAAAAAGTTACAAGACTATCAGTTTGTGTCAATCTTTACAAATGACACGTACACACGAGTAGAATCACGACTCTAACTTTTTCAGTTCTCCTATTGCAGCAAGTTTGTGAAACAATTAACAAGTGCTTTGGCGTCTTTATTTCCAGACAAATCGACGGAAGACTCATTATATTCTTTCTTATAACGATAAAGAGATTACATTTACGATAAAGTCATTCATAAAAACAGCAACTAGATTGTCTCTAGAACTCATGAGAACACATTCAGTTGTCACCTGTAGCACTAAACATCTTTATACTGAAGGTTTACTTAACGTTTTTTAAAAGGACTGTGACAGCAAAAATTTAATAGTTTCTTTGTTTTAGGGCAAAGCCATGTTGAGCTATCTGCTGTGTTCACCACGAGGAATCGAACTTCAGAATATAGCGTTGTAAGTTCGAAGACTCACCACCGTCTCTCACATAAGCTAACGTAGCAGCATGATTGCAAGTATAAAACTATTTTTTTTGTTTGTTTAGAGAGTATAATACAGATTCTTTTTGAAAGAATTTCTGCTTTTATCCTTATGATAAAATGGTTGAACCAAAAGGGGACTGCATACACCAGAAACAGGAATTCTATACGGTATAACAGTTTAATGACAAGTTTTGCCTTTTATGTGAACATTGTCATGTTGCTGAAACAAAACATGAGAACGAAGGTTATGTTCTCTAAAATATTTCATAATAAAAGAAGTTACATAGATAAATGCTATGTATCATCTTCAACTAGAAACAAGACAAATGAAGCATTTCAATGTAAACAAATCATCAGATTCTCTAGTGAAATTTTTTGTTACTCCCAGAAAGGGTCTGTAAGACTTGCGGAGAAGAGTGGGAAGGAACAGTGATCTTACAACTCTCAGACATCTCTCTATCGGTAGCTTATGAGAATTCCAAACATAGTTTCTTTTTCTATCTAAACGACCCTTCCTATAACATAAATACGGCTCTACTCAAGTCGAAATGTTTAAAACATATAATTATAAAAGTTTTCTAGCTGTATACTAATTGCTACTGTCTTATAATGGAGCTCATACTCAGTAATATGTCTTTGTGGTTGTGCTTAAAACATAGATTGGTCTTCATGATGTTAAAGTAGTGACATCACTTCATCATTCAGCTTTAACAAATGTTTAGAAAAAAATTCAACTGTATATAATATGAATGATTTATACGTCCAATTGAATAAACACCTTGTTTGTATCAACTGATAAACAGTTTTAACATCCAGCTGTATTTTAATATGAATGATTTATACATCCAATTGAATAAACACAGTTCTCTTGTTTGTATCAACTGATAATCAGTTTTAATATAACCAACATTTCTTGTGCAATCCTCTGTTACTTTCACTAAATCGCTAAATACAGGTTTGTTTTAGAAAACAAACACTCTCACTCTTCCAGAAAACATGTTTATTAATGCAGTATTAAAAATATACACTTGAATAAAACTTACCTGGAGTCTATTGTTGGTAAAACCATAGAAGTAAGGAGCTGAGAAGAGGTACCTGAAAGTTAAATGGTTAGAGGCAACAACTTCCAGATGAATGAAGTTTAACTAACACGACTCGCTGAGTTTTAGATCACTAAATAACCAAACATTACTGTTGTCCAAGTAACACGACTCGCTGAGTTTTACATCACTAAATAACCAAACATTACTGTTGTACAAGTAACATTACTCATTGAGTTTTAGATCACTAAATAACCAAACATTACTGATGTCCAAGTAACATTACTCGCTGAGTTTTAGATCACTAAATAACCAAACATCACTGATGTCCAAGTAACACGACTCACTGAGTTTTAGATCACTAAATAACCAAACATTACTGATGTCCAAGTAACATTACTCATTGAGTTTTAGATCACTAAATAACCAAACATTACTGTTGTCCAAGTAACACAACTCACTGAGTTTTAGATCACTAAATAACCAAACATAACTGTTGTCCAAGTAACACAACTCACTGAGTTTTAGATCACTAAATAACCAATTACTGATGTCCAAGTAACATTACTCGCTGAGTTTTAGATCACTAAATAACCAAACATTACTGATGTCCAAGTAACACGACTCACTGAGTTTTAGATCACTAAATAACCAAACATTACTGATGTCCAAGTAACACGACTCATTGAGTTTTAAATCACTAAATAACCAAACATTACTGATGTCCAAGTAACACGACTCATTGAGTTTTAGACCACTAAATAACCAAACATTACTGATGTCCAAGTAACACGACTCATTGAGTTTTAGAACACTAAATAACCAAACATTACTGATGTCCAAGTAACATTACTACCTGATTCCAAAACTGCTGTATCATCAAACACTTTGGGGCCCAGAATAACAAACCATCATATAACTTTAATACTGATGCTAACAAAGTTTTATTATCCCATCTAGGTTCATGAACAAACGATCACACAGTATAGTCACAGTATTGCACTTTACAGTTAGTTACACTATAGCACCTTACAGTTAGTCACGGTATTTCACATTACAGTTAGTCACGGTATTGCACTTTATAGTTAGTTACACTATATCACATTACAGTTAGTCACAGTATTGCACATTACAGTTAGTCACAGTGTTGCACATTACAGTTAGTCACAGTATTACACATTACAGTTAGTCATGGTATTCCACATTACAGTTAGTTACACTAAATCACATTACAGTTAGTCACGGTATTTCACATTACAGTTAGTCACGGTATTGCACTTTACAGTTAGTTATATCATGGGTTTTCTTGCACACTTAATTCCACAATGATCTTTATTTTCAGTACGAAATGTACTAAAATTGACTAAAAAATACCCAGAATATTGGTGGTGAATGAAGTTTGCCACAACACAATAATTCATCATGTAAGAAGAACAGAGTGGAATTTAACCCCCCCCCCCAACTGATTGTGCAAATTTAATAACAGTTGCATCTAATAACAGTCTTTAAAGAAATTTGTAAAACTTACACCAAAATCAATTCAATGAGAAATATGTAAAATGTACACTAAAAACAGTTCTAGAGGTTTTTTTTCTATTAATTGTATTTCACACACTGTATTTTAACTCATTTCATCAAACCAACTTGCTAGTTTAGAATTCTATATTTAAATAATTATGTGGGATAACATACTGGTCAGCGTGCCGCAGAATGTGTCCAAGAGGGAGAATTGATAACATTTCTTGCAACAAAATGGTGCCTGAAATGATGTGCAAATAGCTTGGAAACTCTCACACACCCTCCCACATCAACAACCACAACAACAAAAAAAAAGGCAATCCCCTCAAGCTCTAAGTAAAACTACACTTGTATCAAAATATATTGATCTTCAGCAACTGCACAGTTGAGCTGAATTTTGAAACAAAGCAAGGATACAAAGAATCCTCCGGAGGCATGGTAACATCTCCATAGTAGATATACCGTAGCAACGTATGGAAAGACTGCATTGAAGGAATCATTTCACCAATGGCAATCTGAAAAATTAAACACCTAAATTAACCATCAGCTGAAAACATGAGCACAGCATACTGTATCTAGTTTGGTTAATGGTTGGTTTAGCCCTGAACTAAGCAAGATTCCAAGAACCATCCTCATTAACCATTAGTTTAAATCATGTACTTAACAGACTACATCTGGTTTGGTTAATGGTCTTGTTTAGCCCAAAACTAAGCAAGATTCCAAGAACCATCCTCATTAACTATTAGTTTAAATCATGTACATAGCAGACTACATCTGGTTTGGTTAATGGTCTTGTTTAGCCCTAAACTAATCAAGATTCCAAGAACCATCCTCATTAACCATTAGTTTAAATCATGTACATAGCAGACTACATCTGGTTTGGTTAATGGTCTTGTTTAGCCCTAAACTAATCAAGATTCCAAGAACCATCCTCATTAACCATTAGTTTAAATCATGTGCATAGCAGACTACATCTGGTTTGGTTAATGGTCTTGTTTAGCCCTAAACAAATCAAGATTCCAAGAACCATCCTCATTATCCATTAGTTTAAATTATGTACATAGCAGACTACATCTGGTTTGATTAATGGTCTTGTTTAGCCCAAAACTAAGCAAGATTCCAAGAACCATCCTCATTAACCATTAGTTTAAATCATGTATACAGTAGACTACATCTGATTTGGTTAATAGTCTTATTTAACCCTAAACTAAGCAAGATTCCAAGAACCATCCTCATTAATCATTAGTTTAAATCATGTAAATAGCAGACTACATCTGGTTTGGTTAATGGTCTTGTTTAGCCCTAAACTAAGCAAGATTCCAAGAACCATCCTCATTAATCATTAGTTTAAATCATGTAAATAGCAGACTACATCTGGTTTGGTTAATGGTCTTGTTTAGCCCAAAACTAAGCAAGATTCCAAGAACCATCCTCATTAACCATTAGTTTAAATCATGTACATAACAGACTACATCTAGGTTCATAATGGTTGGTTTATTCTTGAATTTGAAGATATAATGATTTAAAGATAAAACTATGTAAATAAAACTAAATGTTTCCATATAACATACTGTGACAGTGTTGTTTTCAGGCATGAAAGAACGAAACATGGCTTCGAAGTAGCTACATCTTGCAGCAAGAATTGCCTTGTGAGCCGGGATTGGTTGGTCATCCAGCATCAAAGTGATGTCACAGAATTCTGTGCCAGTGCCCTTCAGGAATGCTTCCATATCTTGCTCTAAAGTTGTACCTGCAAGAATTAAAGGCTAGTATTTTAATCCTTCAAAACAATGTCAAACCACTGTTTAAACAACTACTGAAGTTTGTCGTGTACAACAATGTCAAACCACTGTTTAAACAGCTGCTGAAGTTTGTCCTCTATAACAATGTCAAACCACTGTTTAACCAGCTACTGAAGTTTGTCCTCTACAACAATGTCAAACTACTGTTTAAACAACTACTGAAGTTTGTCTTGTACAACAATGTCAAACTACTGTTTAAACAGCTACTGAAGTTTGTCCTCTATAACAATGTCAAACCACTGTTTAACCAGCTACTGAAGTTTGTCTTCTACAACAATGTCAAACTACTGGTTAAACAACTACTGAAGTTTGTCTTCTACAACAATGTCAAACCACTGTTAAAATAACTACTGAAGTTTGTACCCTACAACAATGTCAAACCACTGTTAAAATAACTACTGAAGTTTGTCTTCTACAACAATGTCAAACCACTGTTAAAACGCTACACTGCATTTTTATATCCTCCGTAACAATATCAAACTATGATTTTATAATCCACATATCAATTTCCATCTTCCATTTATTTTGAAACACCGTCCATTTTATTCTTGTTTACAGTCTTAGAAACAGAATATATATTATTATTTCTCAGTACTCAAAACAGAAAAAAACTTTTTTTGTATCATAACCATATCTTCGTTACTTATTAACCAGAGCTGTACATATATAATTTTTGAGTTGAGGAGTAGGAAATGGAAGTAGCTTGACCTTTTCGCCTCAAGCAAAAAAATAAAAGAAATGAGTACACCCATGTTTTTTAGGTTTACATTCTAATTCTAAGATATCAAAATTCTTCTTTGTGTATTAAATAAATTGTTTGTAGAGGTCTCTCATTGCTCTATTAATAAACAAAAAAATTAGTTTAACGATTACATACATATATACGTTACAGATTTATTTTTAATTTCACCAAAGGTAAAATTGAAAGGAGAATCTGTGACGCAGAGGCCTAACGATTGGCCGTACCCTTTGCTGTGGACTGCAGTTTCACCTATTGAAGGCTCATCAACACAGCTTGGGCTGGCAAATCAAAGAAATAAAGTTAGGCCTCTTATAACAGTGATTTATATACAATATTAAAGGGGTTTTTAAGGCCTTTTCAATCACTAATAAAGCAGTCTAAAATAATTTAGATATTTAAATAACATGATTAAAAATACCTAAATTATTTTAGGTTGCTTTATTGGTGATTGAAGAGGACTTACAAGACCCATTAAAAATTTTGTTTATTATAATCGTGCTTCGGCAATTTTTTTAACATTAATATCATGTAAAAAAATAAACAAATTTATCATTCTATATAAATATTTCTATGTTCAAAAAAAATCTCTAACTGGTTCAAATATAAAAACAACACCAAGTTCGTAACTTTCTTTTAAGCAGTGTGGTTGTTTTGTTTTGCGTAAATCTAAAGTACTTTTCTTACTACGGTACCAAAACAACTCAAATATACACTTCTTATTACACGATATCTGTTTATGTATTGAACATGCAAAACTCAATCCTTTCTCCTTCATGTCAAAAGTTTGGTTGACAAGCAAGACTAAATGTAAAATAAAAGTCGCGTTGGAAAAAGATACTTCACCATCCAAACTCGTGGAAGGTGGGTACACTTTAGGACTAGAAACAAGCATAATTTTTTAAAAAGCTGCACAGTGTGCCACATGCACTCTTGTCTGCTGTGGGGATCCAACCCAGAACTCTAGGCTTATAAACTGTAGTTTAATTACATGTTCGACTGGACAATACCTGCCAAGTCGCACTGCGGTTCGGTTAAAGGTCGAACAGCGGGCACTTGTCGCCGTCGTATAATTTCCACCATGAGAGGCTGCGCAATAGTTTCAAACTCTTTACTCATCACGATCTGGTTGTAATTACTCTCCTTTACAATAAACTTGAGGCAGAATTCCTAGAATATAAAATCAAACATGTGTTATGTCAACTCAGCAAGTACTTCTAGTTCACTCAAATGCGTATTAGCTTTTGTTTACCTGTAAGTTTTTTATATTATATAACGTGATACTTTGTTGCCGCTAAATGTCACTATAATATTATATCCATCTTTATAAAAATACTAACATAATACATGCATTAAATATTTTAACTCATCAGTTGATATAAGCCTCATTATTCATCTTTTACAAATTAAAAAAACATAAGGAAAAATTCTGCACTAGACCCATTTTATTGAACAAACATGAAAAATCTTTATCCCCATGTTTAAAGCATTGCTAGGTACTGCAACACTAAACACACACACAAAATAATAAAACATGAAAAAAATCATCTGTAACCTGAGAAGATAAAAATACTCTAGTTGGCAATTGGTTTTTTAAAACATAAAAACAGAATCAAAGAACCATTTTCATTAGACCTTTAATGGGCATGATAACCAAGTTGGTTAGTTTGGAATTTAATTTCATAACTTTGGAAAATAATCAGATAATAAATGAAAAATTAAACAAAGAAGTTACATCACTTAAAACTTTCATTAAAACGTTTTAATGTAAGTCCTTTTAAAGGATATATAGCATCGTAGCTGGCAACCATAATTTTTCTAGCACGACATGCATGATAAAATGCTAAATAAACTAATGACAATATTGTATACTTCTCAATTTTTAAGTTAATTAGTTTTGAACACAGTAGCTTATTTATTAAATAATATGTGGTTACGATATAACAGCAGTGTCAAACCTTTTTTAGCAATATTTCTATAATAAAAAATCATGTATATGTATTTCATAAAACAATATGAACAAAACAGTTTATACAGTGTTATGCTCCAACTATCAGGAAACAAATCTCAGTTTTGACTAGTGCAGGGTCTAAACACCAGGTTTTTAGGGTTTACAGAGTTTTCCCCAAGGGTGCTTCAACAATTAGGTAACAAATGTCAGTTTGTGACTGAGGTCTGACTTGCAATATTTTGACTAGTGCAGGATCTAAACACCAGGTGTCTAGGGTTTACATAGCTTTCCCCAAGAGTGCTTCAACTATTAGGTAACAAATCTCAGTTTGTGACTGAGGTCTGACTTGCAGTATTTTGACTAGTGCAGGATCTAAACACCAGGGTTTTAGGGTTTACAGAGTTTTCCCCAAGGGTGCTTCAACTATCAGGTAACAAATGTCAGTTTGTGACTGAGGTCTGACTTGCAGTATTTTGACTAGTGCAGGATCTAAGCACCAGGTTTTTAGGGTTTACATAGTTTTCCCCAAGGGTGCTTCAACAATCAGGTAACAAATCTCAGTTTGTGACTGAGGTCTGACTTGCAATATTTTGACTAGTGCAGGATCTAAGCACTAGGTTTTTAGGGTTTACAGAGTTTTTCCCCAAGGGTGCTTCAACAATGAGGTAACAAATGTCAGTTTGTGACTGACGTCTGACTTGCAATATTTTGACTAGTGCAGGATCTAAACACCAGGTGTCTGGCGTTTACCATCTTCTCAAAGAGTTGAAATATATATCCAAGGGTTTCAAACTTTGTATAAAAACACAGCTGCCTACTCTAAAAATGAATTATTCGGAGGATAAGCTCTTTATCTCCATAAAGGTGTGCATTTTCTCAATAAACTCTATTAAAAGACAATATACACAATAATATTTCTTTATTACAATACATTTTTGTCCATTTCACAAAGACATGCTTATAAGTTTAGTTCGTTCAACCAGTGCAAGCTTGAAGCCTCACGTGAGAGACGAGACCAGGTCTAATCAAATTTGAAATTTAATATATTTTATTAAACAAATGTATAACTTTTGTTTATTTTATTCTTTAAATTATTGATTTAAAAATATATTATTAATTAAACCTATCAGTTTGTCTAATTCAATGAACCACATACGGCTCGGGTACATACTCAAGGAACCACAAACAGCTTGCTTAACATTTATTGTTAGCGCAACACTAGCTGGACTGTACAAACATGTTAAAAACAAACATTTAATTAGTATCTTCATAAAAAAAGAAGCTAAATTGTACAGGAGACTACAACTGTACTGTTGGGCAAAGCATGACAACATGACTAGAAAATGACAGGTTAAATTTCGTGACATAGCCAAACAAGTCTCCATATTCACGTTTGTACAGCAAGAATTCACATTAGTAGTTCAGAGGAAACAATAAACTTCCAAGCAGGTGACAAACAATATGACAATACAACAATGACTATACATATATTGTTAACGTGTTTGGTAAAACCAATAAACAACTCCACAACCTGACTGATCAAGCAAAGAATACTAACCTTGATGAAGTCCAATTTAAGATCTGACGCATTCTGCAGGGCCACAAGAACATTTCTGTGATTGACAGCTGATTCTAGGTAAAACCAAGAAACAACTCCACAACCTGACTGATCAAGCAAAGAATACTAACCTTGATGAAGTCCAATTTAAGATCTGATGTATTCTGCAGGGCCACAAGAACATTTCTGTGATTGACAGCTGATTCTAGGTAAAACCAAGTAACAACTCCACAACCTGACTGATCAAGCAAAGAATACTAACCTTGATGAAGTCCAATTTAAGATCTGATGCATTCTGCAGGGCCACAAGAACATTTCTGTGATTGACAGCTGATTCTAGGTACTGTACGCAAAGCTGCTCGAGTCGCCTCATGTGAAACTAATTGAAGGACAACATTATATTGATTGTTAATCGAACAACGTTATCTACTAAACATTAAACTTTCTGGCTCATCGTAAGTGTGTTATATATACAAAAACAACACTAAAAGCTTTCCTGGTTGAGTTTACATCTCAAGCTCTTTACATAAACATGAATATAAAAACACAAACAAACAGTGGCTGGAAAACAAACAAACATCAGCTCAAAATCTAACTAAGAATAGATTTATAAATATCCAAATTTATAGTTATCTGAACACTTAAGTTTATTAGAAAAAAAACTAAAAAAGGTGGAGACTGGAGTTTCGTGTGGATTTGTATCATCTTTTTAATATAATTAGTTGTCTCTAAATAATCAAAAACATGAATTGATTATTCCAGATATCATATATATATTACCAAGTGTGGTTTTGAGTAAGTGACTGACTGTATATATTTTACCAAGTGTGGTTTTGAGTAAGTGACTGACTGTATATATATTACCAAATGTGGTTTTGAGTAAGTGACTGACTGTATATATATATTACCAAGTGTGGTTTTGAGTAAGTGACTGACTGTATATATATTACCAAGTGTGGTTTTGAGTAAGTGACTGACTGTATATATATTACCAAGTGTGGTTTTGAGTAAGTGACTGACTGTATATATATTTTACCAAGTGTGGTTT
>NW_013670908.1:16323-35014 GCF_000517525.1 Limulus polyphemus | reverse complement strand
CTCACCTGTACAGCTAGTCAGTAAACATCCATCATTAAAAGAACAAATAGATGTGAAGAATTACCAAAAGTTTTATCTCACCTGTACAGCTAGTCAGTAAACATCCATCATTAAAAGAACAAATAGATGTGAAGAATTACCAAAAGTTTTATCTCAGCTGTACAGCTAGTCTGTAAACATCCATCATTAAAAGAACAAATAGATGTGAAGAATTACCAAAAGTTTTATCTCACCTGTACAGCTAGTCCGTAAACATCCATCATTAAAAGAACAAATAGATGTGAAGAATTACCAAAAGTATTATCTCACCTGTACAGCTAGTCCGTAAACATCCATCATTAAAAGAACAATTAGAAGTGAAGAATTACCGAAAGTATTATCTCACCTGTACAGCTAATCGGTAAACATCCATCATTAAAAAACAAATAGATGTGACGAATTACCAAAAGTTTTATCTCACCTGTACAGCTAGTCGGTAAACATCCATCATTAAAAGAACAATCTTGTTACTAAGTGGATCTCTACCTAATAAGGAGAAAAGAACTAATAAATAAGAAAAAAGCGTCTAAAATACCAAAAAAAAAAGATTGATATACCATATCATTATACATTAAAAGTTTTAAATATCTGACACCATATGTTCCAACATTATAGATATTTAATTAGCATTTCAGCCAGTGAGCAGATTAGTAAATTGCAACCTGGCTTCACTGGTTGAAAGTTGGGCAGTCCTGATCTGTGTTAAGCTTGAGGAAAAAGTTTGATTGTGCATTGATTAGTCTGCTTTTTTACAACACTTCAAAACATCTGTCCACTGCATGTTTACAGTATTGTAATAAATACTATAAGTAAAATACAAATAATACACAGCCTATTTAAAACGTGAATTTACAAATCTAAATTTTAACTAAGAAATCCTTCCAATACTAGGGGGCCAAGTGAGACCTGGCTGCAGGTTGGACGAGATCCAGTTTGAGACAGGTCATTTATGTACATCTTTCTTAGCAGGTTTTTAAATTTAAATCTGTGAATAACAGAATACAGACACATTTGAAGCCTATATTCACTGTGATATTTGAAACCTTACAAGTGGTTTTCACATTACAGCAAGAAACAGTCAACTGTTTGTGATATGCAACAATCTTAGTTTTTTTTCGTGATAAATGATTGTCTCATGTTTACAAGTGATGGATGAAGAGTTTCATCAAAGGAAGTAGTGAAAAACAATCGTACTTTTCGTCGCTGAACAGAGTAATACTGTGATTCTATCATTCACCATGTAGTAAATGGTTACATCCTAGCGAGTTATGCGCGGTGTAGTAAACGGTTACATTCTAGTGAGTCATGCACTATGTAGTAAATGGTTACATCCTAGCGAGTCATGCACCGTGTAGTAAACAGTTACATTCTAGTGAGTCATGCACCGTGTAGTAAACGGTTACATTCTAGTGAGTCATGCACCGTGTAGTAAACGGTTACATTCTAGTGAGTCATGCACCATGTAGTAAACGGTTACATTCCTAGTGAGTCATGCACCATGTAGTAAACGGTTACATCCTAGTGAGTCATGCACCGTGTAGTAAACGGTTACATCCTAGCGAGTCACATCAATATAACCAAAATGTGGGTGATATAGCTTTTGTTTTTTATGTTCGCTTCATTTTCTTGAATTAAAAACGGTAACATACAGGTTTTAACAACTCATAAATAACAATTCAGAACTCCTTTTATGCATGGATAAACATCCAATTGAAAAAGAGTATCCATACAAAGATGTAGTAAACGCAATCAAATACAGAATGATTTTAAACTACAATGACATAAAACCAGCTTACTTTTCTTAGTTGGGTCTATACGGTCAGTATAAATGTAAGTAAGAACAAGTTCAAAAGCTTCAGGAACAGCATCTTTCAACTTGACCTGCAGTAAAAGTGTGTTCCGCTTTCCTGACATTGGGTGGTAGTCACTCACAGCAGTTTGCTCCAGCTGCTCGACAAAAAACAACGTATTTTGTACTCATCAAACCTTTTTCCTTAAAGTATGTATTTAACACAATAATAAATGTAAAGCTTGTTCTTTAATCCTCTCGCTACAGGTATACTTTACTGCACATGACACAAGGTTTTAGTGTTTTACATTAAAAATTTTATCAAACTACTTTTTGTTTATGTTAAACTAATTAGTATAGCATCAAATCTTAGCTAATAATCCATATTTTAATAGTATATGTTTTAAGTTCTTAATTTTATAAGGCAATATTTAATAGAATCCTGAATTTCCTATAATATGACACACACATGACACATTTTCTCTAGGTATCTTCTCATCTCTATTTTATCCACCATCCCCTCCAAAAACTGCAAAATTAAACATAAATTACTCAATATATAATCGTCACTGCTCAGACAAACCATAATTTTTTATAGACTTCAATTTTGTTTGGTTAGAGAACTATCAAATAGAAAATCAGATCCCTCCTGCCACACCCTCTCTTTCAGGATTTGTCTTATGTTTAATTATATATCACCTATAACCAATAGAAAGCCAAGGTTTTCATCTATCAAATGATGTTTTCTATTATGTTGTGTTCTGAACACAGGATAGCCAATTTCACTTGTAATACAACTTTTGTTCTCACGGGAATGACAACAGCTAGCTTGGGTGAATTTGTAATGGCTCTTGTCACATAGTTAAAAATCCAGAAACATTGTGCTTGTTAGAAGAAATTGTCTGCTTTTTGCATGTTATTTGGAGCATTATTTAATTAAATAAAAAATATTTAATGCACTACTACCATTAGTACAAAAAAGTAGGGTTAAATGTCATTGATAGTCGACAGAAAAAAAAAAGAATACTCAGGTAAGTACTTTATTTCTTGTTTTTCAAGTTAATTCTTTAATTATTATTATAAAATAACTAAAATGTAAAAATAAAGATCTTTTTAAGCTAGTTAAGGTTAAATTAGGTAAAATAAACAATAATACTAATATAATAAAAATATTTCACGAGGCACACGTAAGCAGCTTTTGTGTAGCTTGCGAGTAATGTAATTTGATAGCGTAAAGTGAGCTGCACGTTCTACAAGTGATTTACAACTTATAATGGCATGAGTTTTAGTGGTTAGACATAGTTCAAAGGGCAATAAAACAATGAAATCTAATTATAAATAGATGTATACTGTTACGAGTTTAAAACTACTTAGGATAAATGATTGTAGTTTCATGCTACATTTGAAATCATTCTAGAAAGAAAAGGAGGGTAATTTAGACTTATTACGATTTTTTTTGGTGGTTACAAGGTCAGTCAAATTGACCAACCTCGTATAGAGTTAGGGTCGAGAAAATAACAGATAAAGTATAAAGTTTTACTGAAAACAAACATTTGAAATGTATTTAGGAGGTTTTAGGCTTTTACACAAATGAAATTTGAGATTTTTGAGATGAAGAAAAGTATTTTTAATCTTAACATGAAAATCATTTTGCACACGAACTATTCAAAATAAATACTCAATATATTCATGGACAAATCTTCTTTTAGTTTATTAAAAATACTTCCCTAAAAAAATAAGATTTTTTGTATGTGAAAGGCTTATAATATTTACTGAAAGACTAACAAATTTTGTTAAGATATACACACTGCGTCAAGTCTATAAAGACTTTATACGAGTACAAAAAAGTCACGTGGTCAGTCAAATTGACCGAGCCCATGGGAGAGAGTTAAAGTATGTATTTAACACAATAATAAGTGTAAAGCTATATTAGTCTATCTTACCATTTCTCTGTGTCTGTCTCTTGCTTGTCGAACCTTGTTTCTTAACCAATGGGAACGAGCTGCAACAAACCCTATGTGTGCAGGAATCTTGTGCTCTTCCTACGCCCAAGAATGTAAGTTATCCACAGTTTAACAAAATTATTAAAATTTGTTTGTAGACCTACATGTACTTTAACAACTATTATCTTTTAAGCTTAAGACAAAAAAAAGGATATTAATGTTTAAAAACTACACTTTAAGTCAACAAATCTCAGGGTTAAACTGCATAACAATATTCAAAATTATTATAGTTATATACGACACAGTATAAACTCAACAACTTCTACTTTTAAACTCAAAGGGAAGATTGTAAAAAAAACTGTTTAAACTCCACGACTGGAAAACATTATTACACGGAAATTTCCCACTTTTCACCGAAAAGAAACTGTAACAATGTTTAACACTGCAACAATGATTTCACTCTTTTTTCAGTAACTATACATTAACTTTAAACACTAATTTATAATGAATTAAAGATTTATGATTTTTATTATTCACTCACCTCTCCCACCAAGAACTCTACGTCACAGAACTGCCGACTCTCTAATAATTTACCAAAATCTTCGTGTAGGGTACATTTAGGATAACAGGAGAACTGGAAGCGAAACATTTCTCCACTACGAACGTTGTTGTCAACAGTTCCTCCAAATATGTACATGGCATCCCCAATCACAGCTGCAGCATGAAAAAGTCTTCCCGAAGGTACCTGACGATTAACGCATCAATTTTCTTAAAATCAACCAGCTAATCTTTAAAAGGAAATGTCCTCAACTTTAAAAACGACAAAATTTAAGTTTCATTTCTTTGAAGAAAAGTTAACAATATCTGTGTGTATATATATATACAATGTCTTTGTAATGCAAGTTAAGTCCTCAAAACAAAACATTTGAAGAAGAATGATATTTATAGCACAAAGTTAACCCTTTTAGTGTGTAATTAAATTTTGGGTGGATTATTGAAAAGTGTTAATTATCCACTAACAAAATCCACTTTTGCTCGGTGATGTACGCACGTGTAGTACTAAGGCAGGAAATTCAAGGACATGCGAGTACTCTAATTGTTACACTAAACTGTAAAGTTTTTGTGACACGATGGGGTAAATCCACTTGTTTCACCAAATGTTTATAAATGTTAAGTCAAATAAATCCCATTATAGCATCCAAAGGATTAAGGGACTGACAAACAAAAATAAATGCATATACATTTAGTCCTTGTAAACCTAGAAATAAACATTATGTATGTGATCCAACTAAACAAAATTTGAAAAGTAATGAAGGGATTTGAATAAAGTAAAGTGACAGTTTTCGAGAAAAATGTCGTAAAGCAATTTGTTCATCTAAACTTGAAAAAGGAAATTAAAAACGAAGTTTTTATAATAATTGTCCTTAAAAAAAACATTTAAAATAAAGAGTGGTTATCTGAATAATACGAACATTATAATTATACTTTATATACTGCATAATGCATTTCATATTGAAAAGTTTGTTAAATCGCAATTAAAAACAATTATTTTCATGCTATCCTTAAAAGCAACTGGAACTGTACTCTTGATAGCTTTGATATGATATTTACTAACTGACCTCACTATCCGGTGATGGCTGGATTATTGACCAAAGTTGCGAGTCCAAGTCGAAACTAGAAGATTTAAAAAATATTTTCGTAAAAATCCACGACAACTTTTTTCGAATAGTTAGTGGGAAATTTAAAGATAGCATTTAACACAACAAGTTTATGAAATCTTTTCCTGCAGGATGTAGATGATATCCTATTAACAGATTTGATTGATCTTTAAAAGGGTACAGCTAATAAAGAAAAGTTGGAATAAACTTCAATAGATCTTACACAGAAGTTTTAATGATGATTCCTTCAATCTGACTAGACTGACCAAGTTTCAGTTTTGCTGACATGCCGACAAGGATTTCACCTTGAGGAATAAACATGTAAGTTCTGTAAACATTTATTTGGGGAGGTTCTCCTCATTAAAATCTGTATTTGGTTACCAATAGAATTCTTTTTACAGTTCTGAGTTTTGAAAATATTTCTGCTGTACAACACATTAGATTCATTCTGTTTGGTGAACAATTTCGTTCCTCTCTATCTTGGATCTCGACATATCACCTGTTCATATCCATCCTCTTGCATGGGGTCAAAGATGTTGTCTTCTTCGTGTTTATATGACACACATGAACACGTACAGAAAAATTCCAAGTGTGCATTTCAGAAGTGAAGTTACAGCATGCACAAACAGAAGCCACTTGTCAAACCAATGGTAGTTGAACCTACTGACAGGTACATTCTGTTTGTCTTTAGTCAGTATTTTGTTGATCAGAAAAATAAAGATTAATTAATCATTACATATTCCAAAATTATGTTAAAAAGCATTGTCAACTGATTACAACAGCATAATGTAGTTATTGCAGAAAGAAGATTTATGTATGCATTAACTTTCCTTCATGCCATTCTGTTTTTGCAAGAGGAATATAACCAGCATCTTAAAAAGGAATCCAATCTTTAAATGCTTGTAACAGAAGTGCATCAGTCAGTAGAAGCATTAAATTGCTGTGTAAAACAGTGGAAGTTACTGGACATAGAATTTACCACCTTTCATATTCTGTAATAACTGTAATGCTATTTTCAACTGTTATTAACTTGTTCTATTATAAAAGACAGGAGCTCATTCTAATGCTGACACTCAACTGGTGAAACAATACAATACACTCCAAGAGACTGTAAAATCTGAGGGTTTATTGTAAAAGAAGTCATCGTGGAAAAAGACTGAAGCAGGTAATGTGACTTTCAACTTTGCAAAATTGTCCAAAGAATGCCTGTAGTCATTGACATTGGGTATATACTACCCGAAGCAGGCAGTGTCATACACGCACGTCTCTCTGAGAACAGACTTTACGATATACGAGTAAGCAGTTAACCAGATAGTCTTCTCCATGGAAAGATTCACAACCACCAAGTATTAAAATGTGCTCTCTCTGGATTCAGTGTGACCACCTATACTAGCTTAGTACTACTTGCATTGTACAGGCACAAGAAGAGTAAGATGTGGTTGCATATTGTAATGTGACTCCCATGACTCAAAGATCACAAGAAAGAGAGGCTTAAAAGACCAGCTTTCATACCCAAAGGTTCTCAGGATGCTGAATTTATGATTAAAGGCACTTTCCATAACTGAAGATGGAACATTAATTTCGGTGTATGTTATAGAGGAGTTAAGATTCTGGTCATTTTTGTGGTTTTTAACATTTGTAGGATAAGAAGAACACAATACGTGGAAATACAAGACTTGAAGAGTGGACAAAATTCCCTTATTCTTTTCTTTTGTCTTTTTATTTGAAATATTTTACAAAATCACAATCTATTAGGAAACCATTAGATATAAAATTACAAGTTACAGATACTCTTGAAACCTGTGTTGGAAGAAATGACGATACTTTGATATAAATATACATAAAATTAATGAAATTTATACATGCCACATAAACCAAAAAAAACTCATTCTTACACTGTAATATGCTGATATCATCAAGTTTTTACTGTCAAAAGTATAATACAAAGTTTACTAACCAGTGTAGGTCATTAGGTAAAGTACTGTCTGCTGCACCACCAAAGACGTAAAGATGACGATCAAATGCCACCATCGTGTGTCCATAGCGGCGTGTTGGTGGTGGTGGAGCTCCACGTAATATATGGTCAGTAGATATTCGAGTCCAGCTGGAATTGAAATTAGTTAAAATAGACGATGAATATCTACAATAAGACAATCATTAAATAAAAGTCTACCAGATCCAGGTGCATCGATTCAATGCATCTGTTGAAAGGTTTATTTTATCTTATTGCAAAGAAAAAAAACTAGCTTGAAACTTTAAAAACAGTTTATATTGTAGCTTCTGCAAATAAAATATTTATTTTTTATGTAACATTTGTATGAAATTGGCCCAGCATGGCCAGATGGTTAGAGTACTCAATTAGCAATCTGAGGGTCGTGGATTCGAATCCCCATCCCATTAAACATGGTCACCCTTTCAGCCATGGGGGCATTATAATTTGACAGTGAATCCCACTTTTCGTTGGTAAAAAAGTAGCCAAAGAGTTGGTAGTGGATGGTGATGACTAGCTGCCTTCCCTTTAGTCTTACACTGCTAAATTAGGGATGGCTAGCGCAGATACCCCTCGTGTAGTTTTGTGCAAAATTCAAACCAAAACATTGTCTGAAGTTACAGCTTTGAAATTTTGAAAGTATTTCATTGTGATATATTTCTTTAAAAAAAAACAATTAAAAATGTTTACATTTGTTGCAGATTTTAATTATCAATGTTAAATTATCCTAGAAGGTTTTTATCTTATAAAATTGTAAATTTTATCTTTGTTTTGATTTAAAAAACATTGCACGTAGAGTCACTGTGTTTATAATCAGTTGTCTACAATTAAAAGAACTTTATCACACCAAAATCATAAGCAAGCTTACTTTTTTTTTAACTGTTTATCAGAAGGTTTTATTTAACAAATGTAATAAGCTTTAAACCTGTTATATATTTTTTTTACATTTATTTTCAGTGATTTTCTTTGAACATCCAAGTGGTTACTTAGGCCAATAAGATCCAAGTAACAAAAAGGCCTAACAGAGCAGCCTTGTTAGCAAACCAAAACTTGCTATGGTCAAATGCTAAATGATTTAATTAAGCCTATCTCATTTTGTTTCCACAAAAAACATTTCTGTTCCTATCATATGGAAACATTAAATTTCAAATGAAGTATAAAATGATAAAGAAAAGTTTTAAAAAAAAAATCAGTATTGTACTTGTAGCAAAAATTGTTAACAAACAATTTTTTTTTCTAGAAAAATATCACCATGCTTAGATTTTATCACTTTTTTCCAATTTCTAAATAAATCTCTGTTGAACTAGAACCAATACTGGCTTTCCTTGTGTACTTATGTCAATATTCTATGTCTTCTTGAAGCTGGGATTAGACATCACATCATGACAAATGAGGTTGACAAAATGTGATTGGCTAAAAATCGATAAAACTATATTCGTATTGTATCTCAAGTTACAAGGTCAAGTTAGCAATAATTTATTCAAAACTACTATGACTTTTTTTCCTAAGGGGTTACCAGTGCTGTATTATGCTCAGAAAAAGTTCACGTTATTCACAAAAAAAATAATGATTTTGTTTGAAGTATGCCGAAATCAGTCCAAAATCAATACTTTTTTAATTAATTAATTTTTAATTAATTAAATTTCAATTTCTTCTATTTTTTAATAATATGTGGAAAAACTTCATTTTCTCGGGACAGGCATGACAGAGATGATGTTAGTTTTCAGTTAACAAGATTACGTACTATTTCTCCTTGAAATGAAACTGAAAGAGACTGTTTGTTATCTTGGCACCACTCTGACCAGAAAACACAAACATACTATCTCTTGCTACAGCCACTGGAAAGTTGCAACATGTGGGGGGACAATCTCCCCGTTGAGGAACCTGAAATTAACAAAACATATTAAAATAATACTTACACATGGACATACACGTACTTATATTTTATTCCCAAAATTTCTCATTCCTGTGTTAGGCCTAAAGATGTTGTACGTAGCCATGTACCAAACATATTTCCACTAAACAAGAACTTTGTATATGTTCAACAATTAGAAAATGTATCTTTAAAAATACTGTACTTTATTAAATATAAATAAAAGTTTTGTTTCACATGGGCCTTACTCTGTACATGATGTGTTAAAGAATAAGCAATAATGTATGTACAAAATATATGTTTAAATATTTTGTTGAGACAAAAAAATGAAACACATATATATATATACACACTAATCTAGACCATCATTGAAGTCTGTGTGTCCACTTATAACCAACAAATTGCTGGGCTGATTACCACAAAACCTGGCACATACCATTATAGCACCCTGGGGATTGACACAGGAGGTCAACATTTGGATCTCACCCCCCCACCACCATGTCATCCAATGGGGAAACTCTGTGTCTTCCCCACATGTAGAACAGGTACAGTGGCTAGGTTTAATAAATTCAAGAAAATTCTTTTCTACTTATAACCAGTTTCAGGAGGCATGCGTCTATGTATTTTGTCATACATTTTAAACCTTACGTAACTAAAATCCTGTAATCTGTTAACAGACCTTGTTGCTCGTACTTACTTCTTCCCACGACTTTGAGTCTCCTAACAAAGAGAATGTCCACATGTCATTTAACCTGGCATTGCCATTGTAGCCGGCAAATATCCACAGTTTACCATCATAAACTGCAGCACCATGGGCAGATCGTGGAACTGGCATTCTACGAACACTGTAAAAACCATCATCGACTTTAAACGTATAAAAACAACTTTATGTTCGTGCAAGAGTTTATATACCAATTTAAATTTGGGAACATACAAATGTTACCAGATTATAAGTTTGTCTTTTATAAAAACACTCAATTTTTTATTAATATACACAATATTAATAACATTTGTTTTACAGAAATGATAATTAAATGTTACCAGATTATAATTTTGTCTTTTATAAAAACACTCCATTTTTTATTAATATACACAATATTAGTAACATTTGTTTTACAGAAATGATAATTAAATGTTACCAGATTATAAGTTTGTCTTTTAGAAAAACACTAAATTTTTTATTAATATACACAATATTAATTACATTTGTTTTACAGAAATGATAATTAAATGTTACCAGATTATAAGTTTGTCTTTTAGAAAAACACTTCATTTTTCCTAAATCTGCTGGTTAGTTATGTCTAATTATATATATATATAATTTCCAATATACAGAATAATTATTTTTCATTATTTTCAAGTACAAATATTATTCAGTGTACCAGAATAATAATAATAATAATAATTATTATTATACCAGATTAGTATAAGATTTTCTATAAAATAAAAAAAAATTACATTCTACAACTACACCATGTATTTTATATAAACATTTCAAACTGTTCTAATTCCTGCTTATTTTACTCTTCACGATCTGACCTTTAAAAGTCAATTCACCATTGTGACGAACTGAAACAATGGACATTTCTCTAAACTAATATCCAAATAAAAACAATAAGGAAATAAAAATTTTTAAATATTTTATAGAAAATGAAATCTGTTTTACATCAACTAACACGTCAGATATATACTGAGAATGAATCAATTTTCCTTCAACAATTTATTAAGCGTGGTATTAAAAAAAAAAAACACCTATTTCTCATCTCGATACTTTTACAAGGTCTTTAGCTTTACAAACACTACACTTACAAAACAAATTCATTGATAAAACAAAACAGAAATATTGCTTACTTTCCATCAAAAAACCTCCATTCACTCCACAGACCAGTGGTAAACTTGTATTCAAAAAGATCATTCTTGTTTGTTAAATTGGAGTTAGAATGAATATCTCCCGTGTAGCCTCCTGAAAAATTGAGTTTTATTAAAGCACAATAAATAATAACACAAGATGAGTATGTTTTATTAAACAAGTCATCACGTGCAAGAATTACCTCCATTCAAACAGAGGTTTGTCAACTACATCCAATTATTGAGGTAATGATACGGAAAACTAGCAACGAGAGGTGTCAAAATGAAATAAGTTTTTTTTTACCTCTGGTCTTTTTGGTGTATTGAATACTATACCGAAAATGGTAAAACATTTTTTTAACAATAGAGTTCATAATCACACTAAAGCTTCTCTGGACTTGTAATTTAGATTTTGTGTAAATTAATAAATAAAAACTATTTGCAGGATACGTATTAAGATTACTAAAAAAGAAATCCCAAACCTCTAAACTTATTGAAAAGCTATATTGTATTAATATATTTAATTGTAAGTAGGAATTACTAGATACCATGGAAAATATCTGAAGGTTAAATAAGTTTAGATATTTTACGCATTTTTGAAGTTTTAAAAGGCTTTATATTTAAGAAATAGCTTTATTGAAAAACATTAAAGATTTAATATTAGTTGAGGAAGAATTCAGGGTATATTTTGGTCCAAATTTGCCCGAAAACTAGAACAATTTTCGTTTTGTTGAAATTTGGGCAAAACTTCTCGAGAGCTATATATGCTAGCTGTCCCTAATTTGGAAGTGATGGACTAGAGGGAAGGCAGCTAGTTAACACCATCCACTCCCAACTCTAAAGGTATTCTAATCAAATATTGGGATTGAGTGTCACATTATAACTCCCCTATGGCTAAAAAGACAAATATGTATGGTGTTTATTTGTTTTAAATTTCGCGCAAAGCTGCACGAGGGCTATCTGCGCTAGCTGTTCCTAATTTATCAGTGAAAGACTAGAGGGAAGGCAGCTAATCATCACCACCCATCACCAACTCTTGGGCTACTCTTTTACCAACGGATTTGAACCCGCAACCTTCAACTTGCGAGTCGAGTGCCCTAACCACCTGGCCATATGTAGAGTGATGGGATTTGAACTCAAAACCCACAGATAGCAATCCGAGCACCCTAACCACTAGGCTATCCCAAGCACTTTGAAAACAAATGGAAAACTTACCAAAAACAAACATGCTGTTTTCATGAACAACTGAAGAATGATGATACCTTGGTGCTGGAGGACATCCTGTTGTAAAGGCTCTGAAACCACCCAACCCCAAAAAACAAACTATAAGCTAATCAAAGTAAAATATAATTACATAAAAAACACAGAAATCCTTATTCCAGTTACTACATATAACATGTTTAAGATGTGAATGACAAACTTAGGAAGTCTTGAAATAAAAGTTAAAAAATCCAACTTAACAACGGTTAACTTCCGAGTCACTTCCACACTATGATAATTAAATGAGTAAAAATCAATAAAACCTTTAACATCTAAGTAATTTTTATTACAAAGCAAGATCTATGAATATTTCAATTTAATGTAATCAATACCTATAGTTTAATACTATTACCACTTGTTTAATATATTCCAATTTTTATGGTTTTAACGCATCTGAGGAAAGGCATTCTGCCAGAAATATCATACTAATAAAAAAAATGCTTGGAGGTAGTATTAATATTACATCATTAATTGTATGCCCTTCTCACACTTCAGGGTCACTTTTAATTTTATTTTAATGTTTTCTCTCATAATAAATGAAAGCGATCACAACATCCTTAATATGTGCACGACCTCAGGCACTCACCTGCCCCAAGACTTATCCTTAACATCGAATCTCAACAAGTCATTCAACATGTGTTTCCTGTATGAAAGCAGAACAGCAATCAGTATTGTACAACAATACTTTGACATTAATTAAAATTGTAATTATAGAATCTGTATTTGTAGAAGTAGTAATATCTTTCACAATAAAATCAAAACTTGAGAACCTTATATAGTTTTCTAACACATTTCATGGAAATTAACTTGTAACTGAAGTCTGAAAAGTCCTTGGTTAAATCAGTTTTTCAGTTTGCACAATATATTTTGAGTAGGAAACATATAGAACAATAAACAGTTAGGGCACATTACAATTAACCAAACATTTACTCATTCTTCTTGTTTTTATACATGCTGGTACAATGCATTTCTTTTTATCAATTAATTCAAACCTAACTTAAAACACATTAAAAAGCAATGCTACAAAGAAAAACCATGAGAAGACTTGCAGACGCGTTTGTTCATGTTTCTAGTTTATTTATCTCGCTATTGTTGAAGCTTTGTTTTAGATACTGACACACAGTTGAAACTAAAAGTATCAAAATTAATACCTTACGACAAAAACGAGTTATACCATACAAACACATTTCTTCATCCTCAAAAAAAAACATGTTATTGTGTGATAAATTTTGGCCATAAGTGTACGTCAGATACTGTTCTTGTTTTGTTTTTCGAGGATAAAAGAAAGCATTTGTATGGCATAAGATATTTTCTTCACAAGGTAATGATGTCTGGAAATAGCCACTTTGAATACATTGTATAAAATGTAATAAATAATTCATGTCTATTTATTAATTAGTAATTCAAACACAAAGTCATAATAATTAGTAAAGGTTTTACAATGAGAAAGAAACTCATATGTCTCCTAATTTTCACAAGAATTGAGGAAATGGCTCAATAAATATGCATGAAAATTTGTACATCTAAAGACTGATGACAGTTTAGAAGTGCAGTTTTCAGAGAGCTGAAATTTTTTATCTGTTTTCTCCAAGTAAGATACATTATCCTGAGTTGGATTTTTTTGGAAAAAAGATCAGGTAACTTATAAAATCATAAATGATTTATGAAACATTAAAAAAAGATTTTACGATATATATATATATTTTTTAATCCAAATAATTGTAAGTACTTTAAAAGATCAACTTGTGCCAAATCATCTGTGAAACAAAGTAGGTTTCCAAGCTCATTCTTAGCACCTAAAAGGTACACACAAACACACACATATCTCTTTGTGAAAAATTACTTTGCACTGCAAGTTAAACTCACCCATTGTCTCCTCCAAATACGTATATAGCGTCCTTGTAAGCTACAACGGTATGCTTGCTCCTTCTGTAGAGGGTGGTTTATATTCTGTTATTATACACTATTTCACTGAGCACTAAATGTTACCATAAGTACAAATGTATATGTTACAATCTGTACCACCTATATAAAACAAATGTTAATTAAAAATGCTTCTGACTATTTTAGATCTCTTAAATTTAGTTCAGAGATTTAACTTTTCATTTAAGTCTACTTTTATGATTAATTTTTCTTTGGACATTGAAATAAATGTCCGGAGAATTTTGTTCTAGAATGTGCAGTACTTTCTACAAATATCCTTTCCGAGAACATTTGAAAAACAAAAGAAATGTTGTTCGATCTTAAATTAACCACAGAGAGGAAAAATTTTGCGCTAATGTAATTGTACAGATTAGTGCGTAAATAAGAGGTAAGAAGGATGATACCTTGTAAACCATACCAGATAACTCTTATATTGAGTACATGGTAGGAAACACAATACATTGTAAAACATAATGGATAGCATAATGGACTTGGATTGTTTTCTTTAGATGTGGTAATGGTTGGTATGTATAACAGAGTAAATAAATTGTTCTTTGAGAGTTTAGAGGGGAGACCGGTTTTGATCTGAGAGTGAGAGGTAATAATAAGAAGAATGATACATTATATCACATCAATTCACATTGTTGAATGTGCAACTACTACATAAATAACTACAAAAAAATCACAGCTTGTTTGTTTAATATAATAAATGTTAAGATTCAAACCTCACCGAGCCCCAACAAACTCATCACATTCTGGCATTCTCCTCCAACGATGAACAGTCTCAAACGGGCCAAAATCGAGAGTCAAACACTCTGCACTTTCAGGCCAGTTGTGATCAAACTCCATTCCAGGTGGACGAGCTATTGCCATCTTTCTTTACAGTAAAATCTAAAGGCAGGCCTTGTTCATATGACACATCGTTTACAGCATCAATATTAAAATGGCTATGAAAATTACTTTACTTTTAGCAAATACATTACTTAATAGAACAAAGACTCCATAAATTATTTATTACATACCCAGTTATTTATTAAATTATTTAATTACATAAATTATTTATTACATACCTTTTTAATAAATACTGATACACTTTTATGGATGTATTGTGAAAAATCTAACAAAAAAATTCAACTAGTTAAGCCTAACACTGATATACTTTCATAGATGTATTGTAAAAAAATCTAACAAATCTGAATAAAAATACAGCTAGTAAAGCCTAACATTGATATACTTTCACAGATAAAAAATCTAACAAATCTGACAAAAATACAGCTAGTTAAGCCTAACACTGATACACTTTTGTAGATGTAACAAATCTGACAAAAAAATACATCTAGTTAATCCTAACATATTATTGAGCAGATTTATATACAATTAATCTGATTTAAACTTGGATAAAAACTATTTATACAAGACATAAATGTACACAATATGTAAGTTATATAATGCTTATTTTACTAGGTACACTAATATATAGCTGGTGAAGGATTACTTTCTCTCATCCATTTGCTTAACTCAAAATGATACGAAAATTTCAGTAAAAGATACTTCATGAGATACGTGTGAAGGATGTACGACTAGGTATTTAAACCCATGACTAGAAATAAGATGCGATATCAAATTTCCCTGGAAGCCTCACACAATATGACGTTACCTACTTTCTACGGCTCTCGAGTACATCAAAATCACAACTGTCCATGAGTTATACTTTATGTGAGGAATTTGTGTCGTACCACTGGTGGTACATGGAGATTATATCAGTGGTACAGGAGAAAAATTAATGCAAAAGTTATAACATTTGTAATTAGCCCAATCCAAGCTTCTCCTGTACACACTACTCTGCCCGCTAGTCTGTGAGAAGTGAAGAATGTCCTGAAAACTTTTTAATGAAAGAAAAGAAAAAAACTTAACTCTTCTTGTGATGGTAATTTGTAACAGGTTTTTTAAAGTTTCTCTTTAAAAGGTTTTAACTGAGAGTTAGAAAAAAGTGGAAATCACTACCTGACACTGCTTTAAATCTTCTAATGTTTTTTACAATTTCGTACCTGGGATGAAACTGCATTCTCAACTCTGACATCATTGAAAATAAATACAGATCAAGGCTGAATGTGACAAAAGCTTCACCCCTCCCCCCCAAACAACAACAACAACCAAATACTTTCCTCCCTTGTTTTTTGAACTGAACCTCCGTGGTATTTCATAAAAGGTTTAAACAAAAATTGATACCCAAAATATTTGAGGACCACTGCTTTAAATGATTTAATTTGTAGGGAATGTTCAAAATTGTAATTATTTTGACATTATGAAGGCTTCAGTACAGAGATCAAAAGTGTCCACTCTTCTTATACTAGCTTCAAGGAAGGTTCAATCCTTAAAATTCTATTTAGCCTATTACCTACAGTTCTTCTAAATCGAGGCTGAATCTGGCTAATTTCATTATCAAATCATTACAACTAATAAACCTTAGCCATAATAAGCATCCCACAATTATCACACATATTTTGAGTTTTAGTTTCATAAGATATATATATATATATGAACCCTAACATGCTAAAAATGTTTAAACCAAAAAAATAAAAAATATATATATATGTGGCAAATTCATTTTGTTTATTTTGTGATTTTGATAGTTTAAAATGTAAATACTGTATATCCTTTATTCTAAGAAGACAACTTTAAATGCATTAAAGTTAAATTCTTCTCACAATTCAAATTTGACAAATGATTAAGTTGAATATTAAACTTCAGATACCACTTCTACTTCGAGTATATTTTCAAGACTTTAATTTTTTTCCATCCTATATATTTGTTTGCATAATTTTGCAGAAAGCTATTCAAGAGCCATCTACACTGCTAGTCACCCCTGATTTAGCAGTGATAGACTAGAAAAAAGGTAGCTTGTCAAAATCACACACTAACAACTCTTGGGCTACTCTTTACAACAGTGGTCCCCCGGTGGCACAGCAGTATGTTTGTGGACCTATACCATTAGAAACTGAGTTTCAATACCTGCACGTAGCTTTGTGCATAATAACAAAACAGGAAGAGCAAACAGTGTAATTGATCATACATAATAACACCTTCTACAGCAGAAAGGACAAGCATGTTTGTTAATAGTTTGATCCTTAATACACATATTGTGAATTGAGTTTCCTAACCATCAGGCCATGCCAGGCCTCTTCTTTCCATTATTTTAATTTTATAACTTTCACTGTTAGTTACTGAAAAGTGTCGAAGTAGGTGAAACTGAAACTGCATTACAAAAGTGAAAGTGTTGAGTTTACTTGAGGAATACAGTGATATATTTACGGAAAACTAAAACAGCTATAAAAATAATTATTTCATGATATATTTTAATAAAAAAAATCCACCCTCAAGTATCTTGCATATAGATTTAGCTGATGTAAATTCATATCTTCAAAAACATACTGAACTTGAAAGTTGAAGATGCAATGTATAAATCATAACTTGTAAGCTGCAATAGTATTTACAAATAACTTTTCTGGTTTAACTTTATTTTTAAGCAGTATCGTTAAAACTTATATGTTAAACTAGTCTATTAAAATAATTAATAAATAAATACTTGAAAAAGCTGAAAATGAAATTTATAAATTATATACAAACCGTTAAACAGACTACGACTAAAAGATCCAATTTATCAATGAATTTTCAAAAGTTCAATCTAAATCTATATGACATTTTAAAACAAAATAAGTTATGTTTCCTAGTATATCACCAAAATCAACTCATACGTACTGACAGTGACAATAAAAACCACACCAGACAAATTGTCTTAAAATATTAGCTATACATAATATGCTGTCAATAAACTGCCTAGCTTAACCTTCCATTGAATGTTTTTGCTGTTAGCGCCATCTACTATAAAGTTATGTTAGAGCTCTGGATAATACAGCATTTTTTGTTTTTGTTTTATTTCTACAATGATAGAACATACATAACATTGTATAATATAGTTTGTTTTCTTTACAATGACTGATTTAAACAAACTTTCTTCTCCGCCTGTACTTTGTACGAACTACAGAACTTATATCAACAGTGTTTTCAACAATGAAGGTAAGCACTTGTAGAATTAACGTTATCTTTATCATTTCAAGTTTGCACTGTCGCTATAGAGTAAGCACGTTTTTCGCGATTTTTTATCTCTGTCACTGAAAATTATTCGATTGTCCAATAATATTACCTGAGCTTTGTCTAATAATTCGGGAGCAGATCCAGGATTTTGAGCAGGAGAGGGTCCAAATGGAAGAAAAAAGTAAGTAAAAGAATAAGACGGAAGGCTTTGTTTTTTTTTTATTTCGCGAAAAACTACACGAGAGCTATCTGCGCTAGCCGTACCTAATTTAG
>NW_013670908.1:14150-15371 GCF_000517525.1 Limulus polyphemus | reverse complement strand
CTGAGCTTTTGCAGCTCTCTGCCGCAGGCAGATTGTTTGTCGTCGAGTGAATAATGCGCATGCGCGGTTTTTTCTTGGGGAAACATTCTCACTACGCATGTTTATGCAGCAGGTTCTCGGTCAGAAAGCGTAACGGTCGTACATACAAACAAACAGAATAATAGTACAGATAACAGGAAGATACTGTCATGCAGGTAAAACACATTGATACATTTATATAAAACAATAGGTAGATACTGGTATACAGGTAAGGATAGGTTAAAATCAGATAGGTAGAGACTCGTAGTTTAATAGGTAGATGCAGGTAAATAGTATTTAGGTATACAGAAGTTCACTGGTTTAGTTTTTGATCTCCAACTAGGAAGAGATACGTCACTGGACGGTGTCTTGATCATTGAAACCTCTCTTACTTTCTCAGGAAACGTAGCTAGATACAAATCATAGATTTTTGTGACAATAATATAAGTCTAATAATCTGGTAATACATTATAGATTGTCGGGGGATCTCGTAATATGTAAACACTGTATAGATTGTCGGGGGATCTCGTAACCTGGTAATACTACATAGATTGTCGGGGGATCTCGTAACCTGGTAATACTACATAGATTGTTGGGGGATCTAGTAACCTGGTAATACTACATAGATTGTCGGGGGATCTCGTAACCTGGTAATACTACATAGATTGTCGGGAGATCTAGTAATGCGTTAACACTGTATAGATTGTCGTAGGATCTATTAGCTTGTTAATCAGGTAGGTGGCAGCACTGCCTATGTAAGGATTGCTCGGATTGTTTATCGAAAAATGTTATTTTAAATATCTCCTCAATAAATCACTAGAACATTACAATGCTATACAGTGTTTCCTTTTATAACAATATCTATGTAATGACTGAGTCACAAGTTCTGGGAATGTCTGTAAACATTATAGCAAAAAGTTTGAATTTCTTGTTCTTCTTTCTTCTGCTTCTTTTTCATTACATGATAATTCAAAACCAAAACAATGGTGTCAACTAATTTTACTGAGGTGACATAGTATCAAACAGAGTATCCACTTTTATAAGTATCATTAATAATTTTAAAAAATACATAATTATGGTGTAAAACGGTGTTATCATTACCCCTTGAAGTTAGCTTTCTTACAGAAATTTGATGTCCCTCAAAAAAGGTGAAGTACAGGATGAAAATGGAATTACCAGCCAATAATAGATTATTTGTTTCTG
>NW_013670908.1:7247-13444 GCF_000517525.1 Limulus polyphemus | reverse complement strand
TACTAAAATAATAACTTACTGTACAAGGTTAACAAGTGGTAATAAACCCAGATATGACTGGAAAACAATCTCATACACACTACATGTTTCGACGTATACCTTGCGTCATCCTCAGGAGTGTAATGTTTTGCAAAAATAACACCTCTTTATACAGTTATCAAAACACCAATTTACATATTAAAGAATTTCACGCCATCTACTGACACGTCAGTCACATCGGGGTTTATTACCACTTGTTAACTTTGTACGGTAAGTTATTATTTTAATAATTTGGAGACTGGAAACAATCTCATTTTATTGAATTGTGTATAAAATAATCGTTGTTTTTAAATAAAACGTTTTAGTTTTCAAAAATGTGTGACATATGTTTATTTAAGATGGCCGATTTGAAACTCTAACCTTAGCGTACTTTTTCTTCTTTAGATCTGTTTATGTTTCCGTGTTTAACGAATAGTGGGATTGGCCGTCACATTTTAACACACCTACGGCTGAAAGAGCGAACATGTTCGGTGACGGGAGTATTTCTGTTTCTCTGTGAAACTTGTGTTTTTTTTTTCATTATTTAAAATATGTTGATAATTATTTGTTTATGTCATTGATTTAACTTCAAATAGCATTTAAACTACATGCATGATTTTTTCTGTGTGTATGAGGGGGGGGGGACATTAATTACAGGACAAGGTGTGTTATATATAAAACTGCTTAGGCCTAATGTGAACAGAATTGATAACGTAAGAAGTAAAATGTACATGATAATCACCATGGTGACCACTGCAAACACTGATCTGGAAATGATGATGTAATTTTTGTTAAGGAGAAGCAGTATAAATTTTTTACATTATATAAATATATGTCAGAGCCAGAGTACAGGGTTTGACAAAACTTCATACTGATGGTCACACATGTCAATTTGTGTTAACTTAACTATATAAACTGACCAAACAGGCTTAATTAGCTCATGACATACGAGTACACATGTATATAGAACATAATGAACTGACCAACTAGGTTCGAATTAACTCTTAACGTGCTTTCACTGACGAAGCAGTCTTGTGTGAACTCAAGGTCATATTGAAACTATTAAACTGACCAAGAGAACTCAAATTAACTCATAGATATAAACATAACGATAAAAACTTTAAGTGAGTTGATTTTTTTTTTCATATTCTTCTAATTATCTTATCCATAAATGCCTGTAACTATTGTGAAAACTGTCTGCTATTATCTTAATTGAATGAAATAGTTTCATGCTTGCTGTACGTCCCACTAGATGGACTTCTCAATCTGAAATACTATTTACTATTCTAATAGGGTAAATAGATGTTCGAAAACCAAATCCACGTTTGTTTTTTTTTGGAATGGTTATTTTTTTTCTACTGTTCTAACTATAGAGAAAGTCCCCAAGCTTCTACGTCAGCTAAGGTTTTCCAGTTGCAAGTTTTTCGTTTGTTTTGTGGGTTTATTGTAGAATAGTTTATAAATAAAAATAACTTAAGTATTATTCGTATTCTATACAAGTTCTTCGTTTTCTCCTCAGAAGGCAATTTCAGCTGAAACTTGTAACTCAGCTCTTGGGTAACTCTTTTCCTTTAAATAGGCATCTTTCAAAACGTTTATTTTTATTTATTAGATAAAATATAGAATATAACCATCTTTTTCACAGTTTCTACAAATCTTCGTATCTATGGTCCTTCTAGGCTTACGTCAGCTGTGCTCTGGGACTAGAAGCCATTGGTTACACTATGATGTGCATGGGAGCCATGAACACCGTGGGGGCGCTAGTAGTCCACCAGTTTACAAAGCACATCAAAAGACCATTCATTATGGCAGCAGGTTTTATGTTCCACGCTGGACTACTCATGGTACTATGGCTATGGAAACCCGTCAGAGATGATGTTGCCGTATTTTACGTCATAGCTGCCGCATGGGGGCTCTGTAATGCAGTGTGGGAAACTTTTTTCAAATATATTTTCAATTTAAGTTATATATATACAACAAAAACACAGAGAGTTGTGATTAAAAGTAATTTACGTGTTTTGTTATTTATCTAGAAAATATATTCTACAAAATGTAGCATAATCTAAACCACCATTCGACAAAAGTCTGTTGTAACTGGCGAACCGCTAGACCGATTGTCACCAAACCTAGCACGTACCCTTAAGTTCCCAGGGGGAGTGACATAGGGTGTCGACATTCAGATCTGACCCCCTATATCGCTCTGGGGGCATCTATGTTTTCCCCGTGTTTCGAAGTAACACGCCAGCTAGCATTTTTATATATTCTAAGCAGTATGAATAAAATGGACTGGGTTTACTTATACTTGGCCTTATTGTTATACAGGCAATGTATATTGTAATATGTTTAGTTTTCACGTGCAATGTTGTGTACATCACTGAAGGTTAGTTATCAATTAGTTACTGACGTTTATTAGATACTGAAAACCAATTAGTCCATGTACTCATTAAAATGGATAAGATAGTAAGTAATTAGTAGTTATATATGGTAACCATGACAACGAGTCGTCCGGATATTCAAGTCTAGTTATTGTAGTAAATGTAGGTTACACAATTTCAACCAAGGTTCCACCATCCTGCCCTCTAGTGTTCACGAGCCTTCTACTGGATAACCTGTTGTGTTAATTAGACCTCAGGGTACCTATACTTATTATACATATAAGTAATTTCTTTTAGAATTTCTGTTAATTTTTTTTGGACGATTGCTTGTTTGTTGTTTAGCACAAAAAGTGTGCTCTGCCCTTCAAGGGTATCGAAACTCGAATGTTAGCGTTATAAGCCGTCAGACTTACCGCTGAGCCACCGGTATTTTTGTGCAGGAAGCTAGAAATAATAAATTTTTACTTATTTCTGTTCTGGTCAGTTAGTGTAGCATAAAGTCTGAACCACAGAATGTCACAGTTACAAGGTCATCGTGAGAAAACAGACGTACAGAATGTAACACTTTGGAGTTACATCTTCCTCGGTTATTTACACCCTACAATTTAAACTCACTGATCTGAGAGACAACAGGGAATATATAGAAAGTTCACGTGAACAAGTGGCAAACCACGAGTTCAGAAAGTGTTCATATGTAGGCCACGTGTTACGTATTAAGATCTAAAATATTAGTCATATGATCCCTGTAAACCAGGTGTTAGGGATTTAAATCTAAGAAAGTAGACATATGATCCCTCTAGACGACGTGTTGGGGATTTAGATCTAAGATAGTACTCATATGATCCATGTAAACCAGGTGTTAGGGATTTAAATCTAAGAAAGTAGACATATGATACTTGCAGACCACGTGTTGGGGATTTAGATCTAAGAAAATCTGGCAAAACACATTACCTTTTAATCATCAAGACATTCAGTAAATGTGGCGACATGTTCTAGCTATTTAAAACGGATTTCTCGGTCTCTAATAATAATAGCAGAGGAAAAAATCAACATGTAACATATATATATATATATATAATTATTTATTCACAAATGAGTTTAATTTATCATATTTTTGTCTGTTAACATTCTACTACACTGTGTTCTTATGATATTGTGTAGGGATGATGCAGATGTCATCCCTACTATCTTGTTTGAAGGATATTTAGCCATCCATACATTTAAGATCCTAAGATACTAGAGGAAAGACAACAAGTTAACATCAGCCATTGTCAACTCCTGGGCCACATTTTGTTAACGAATAGGGGGATTGACCGTCAGTATATAACGCTTCCCCTCCCATGGCTGAAAAGGCGAGGATATTCGGGGAAGGGATTAGAACCAGCGTCCCTCAGATTGTGAGTAGAGTACCCTAACTACACATAATAAATATAAGAAGAGAGAAAGAAATTAAGAAAAAAGGCACCATTTATTTTTATTTTATCATAATCTTCAGAACCTATAAATCTAAGTTTCAAATAAATCTACCACCAGGATGGCCGAGTGGTTAAGGCGCCAGACTTAAGATCTGGTCCTCTGAAGAGGACGTGGGTTCGAACCCCACTCCTGGTATAAGTTTTGTAAAGATCCTTGAAGATATTTAAAATTGATTGTTGGTGTCACAGTACTTTAATATGAGTTCAATAACGCAATTGGTGTGATTCATTATTACACAATATGTTTAGCGTAGAAATAATTGATGTGTAAACTTAAGTATTCTTCTTCACATAGAGGGATTCTGCAACAGGGTTGATCTTAAAGAAAGTAAAGCAACAGACGTAAATAAATTATTAAATATTTTAACATGCGCCTTGTTAAAGAAATTGTCTGTAGGACGGTTTCCCTTTATAAACATCTCACTGCATTATCTCCACCTTCCCGTGACTCAGCGATAATCTTTAGATCTTATAAAAACAAATATTCTGAGCTCAATCCCTACAGTGGGCACCGTGTAGACAAACCGTTATATATAGTTCTTTCAAATACTTATATAAAACGAATTTAGCAAAGAGTTCGGTCGCGAGGGTTTCTGCTTATAATATTATTTGTATATGATCAAGAAAGAATAAATACTTAAAGATTATTTGAGTGAGCGATTTAAGTTAAAAATCATCACAATATTGTATGTATGGTGTTTTGAAATATATTTTATTCACACAGTTATAAGTTATATTTTATTCACACAGTAATCATACATTTATAAGAGCTTTTCAAGGATAGACATCAATAATGGTACTACTTTGTTCTTATGAGTCGTTCAGTCCGGCCTCCCAATGTCTGTAGACTTACAACACTTTCCCACTGAGAGGGCGTAATCCTCTGTTGGACCCTCAGCCCCCCCGGGCTGGAATGAAATGCCGTCAAGAAGAGAGAGAGAAGTAATTTATCTTTACCCACCTCTTATATTCTCCATTGTTATCTACCTTTGTCGCGTGGGCGACGAGAGGGCGTATCCCTCTACCATCCCGCCGGTCCCCTCTCCCCTGGATGGGAATGAAATAACGCGTATGTTGTTGTTGTTGTTGAAGAGAAACAAAAGTTTCCGATCATCCCGGGTTGTCTTCCAGCCCCCTCCAACACTTTTGTTATTGAAGTTTGAAAAATTTTTAAACCTAAATTTGACCAATTCTCATTCCGTCGATTAGGGTTAGAACTGAACGAAACGGGTTTATCTCGGTAAACCGAATGACAAGTTATTTTGATGTTTATTATTTAATATTTGACTGACTGAACGTTTGTTTTTGTTTTTAAAGTTAAGCACAAAACTACAAAATGGGCTATCTGTGCTCTGCCCACCACGGGTATCGAAACCTGGATTTTCTGAACCTCTACCTAATGTCTCTGCCATCTGATCATCCAGACTACAATGTAACTCCGATGCCTGATCTTCCATCACCCATCTATATCTGATTACGTTTCATAATAGTGTGCATTAAACTCGTCTTCACCATCTCGGTACCTGGTCTCACTCACTCATCTCTCGTTGCTTATTTCCACTGTGTACTTCTACATCTCCTGAGATGATACGTTGGAGGTGAGAGTTTGGGAGGGGTATTCACCGAATAGGATAGGATTTGTCGAAGATGGGGTTGTGGTGGTCGAAGCAGCGGTGAACATACTTCACTCGTAGTAAGCGTATATGTTCGAGTATGGGGCGGGGGGATGAGAAAGTATAAGTCCTGTGTAGGACTGGAATGACATAATTGAAAGGCTATGCGTAAAGGTATCAATGTGCTTATCTGTATGCCAGTATCTACCTATTGTTTTATGTAAATTTATCAATGTGCTTATCTGTATGCAAGAATATACCTATTATTTTATATGAATATATCAGTGTGTTTACCAGTTTGTTTGTTTTTATAGTAAGCGCAAAGCTAAGTTACATAAAGGTTTGTCTACGCCGTGCCCACTATAAGGACTGAGCTCAAAATATTTGTTTTTATCGCTGAGTCACGGGAAGGTGGAGATAATGCAGAGCGATGTTTATAAAGGGAAACCGTCCTAAAGACAATTTCTTTAAAAAAATATATTTAATAATTTATTTACTTTCTTTAAGATCAACGCTGTTGCAGAATCTCTTTTTATATGAAGAAGAATACTTAAGTTTACACATAAATTATTTCTACGCTAACATATTGTGTAATAATGATTCACACCAACAGAGTTATTGAACTCAAATAAAGTACTGTGACACCAACAATCAATTTTAAATACCTTCAAGGATCTTTACAAAACTTATACCAGGAGTGGGGTTCGAACCCACGT
>NW_013670908.1:1877-7237 GCF_000517525.1 Limulus polyphemus | reverse complement strand
ATAAATCTAAGTTTCAAATAAATCTACCACCAGGATGGCCGAGTGGTTAAGGCGCCAGACTTAAGATCTGGTCCTCTGAAGAGGACGTGGGTTCGAACCCCACTCCTGGTATAAGTTTTGTAAAGATCCTTGAAGATATTTAAAATTGATTGTTGGTGTCACAGTACTTTAATATGAGTTCAATAACTCTATTGGTGTGAATCATTATTACACAATATGTTTAGCGTAGAAATAATTTATGTGCGGATGACTCATGTTGCAGAATCTCTCTATACGCTAAACATATTGGTGGCGGATGTGAATATGACTTTTCGATTTTAATCTCGCGGGTTCTAATCCCGTCACTGAACATGCTTGCATTTCAATTGTGGGGTCGTTCTAATGTACCGATCAATCCCACTTATCGTTAATATAGTAGCCCCAAGAGTTGGCGGTGAGTGGTGTTAACTAGTTGCCTTCCCTCTAATCTATTTGTTTGTTTCTTGTCAGCAGTTTCCTTTGAAAACTGTACAATATTAACAGATTACTAGACCCCCCACCTCGACAAAAAAGAAAGTAAATGTATGGCTAAATATCAATCCTTCAAACAAGACAGTAGAAGGTAACGAAGGTTATATTTTCACCCTTGTGTGTGTTTGTTAGCAGGATTTCTCGAAATCGACCAAATGGATTTGGACGACAATTGGTACACATTTGTACCATGAACCATCTTAGAATTACTTAGTTTGTGGAGGTTCAAAGTCAAAGGTGAAGGTCACACCAAGGTCACGAAAACCCAAAAAGTCCCTATCTGTTAACAAAGGAAACGATTTTTTACACTATTTTTGCTCTATAACTCAGTCCAAAATGATCGGATTTTGGTGAAAATATGTACAATATTATTCCTCATTGTTCTGCCAAAAATGGTCCGTGTCCATTGATAACAACAGACATACAGACATCCTCCCTAGTTTTTGAGAGTCAAGGAGATATGCGTTGTACTGAGTGCCCCATTAGTTAGGTTGTTACGACTGTTTGTAGTTAAACACAAAGCTATACAATGGGCTATCTGTGCTCTGCCCAACCGGCTAGAAGCCCCACAGTGGCACAGCGGTATGTCTGCGGACTTACAAAGCTAGAATCCGGGTTTCGATACCTCTGGTGGGCAGAGCACATATAGCCTATTGTGTAGCTTTGTGCTTAGTTACAAACAAACCCACCAGGGTATCAAAACCCGGTTTCTAGCGTTGTGAGTCCGCCGACATACCGCTGTGCCACTGGGGGTCTCTAGTTAGGAAATGTTTCAGTTGAGTTTATAGAACTAATTAAAAGAAGAATGAGGAAGTCATATTGAGGGGGTATTTCTGCATCAAAACACGTCATAAAGTAGATAAAGAGCTACAAATAATTGTCTGTTCCACAAGTGAAATATATATATATGACCTAGTTGTTCACATATTGATTTCAACAACTTTTATTGTTGTAAAGCACAAAGCTGCATAATGGGCTATCTATACTGTGCCCAATGGTTCAACTTTTAATTTTAGCGTCATAAACCATGAGCATTTACTACTGAGAAACCGAGTGGCTGATTTCATTAAGACATTAATGGGGTAGAAGATGTCTCCAATAAAATTACATCGATAAATATGTAAAAATGGGTGATTATCGACAGAAATCAATGTAATAAAGAAACAAATGGAAGCCAAAACTTAATCCAAAGGGGTTTAATTTAGTATAAAATGTGAGATTTTTAAAGGAAAAATGTCTCATAATGTGAAAAATCAAAATATATTTCTTACTTAATAGGACTTCAAAAATTGGACCAATTTCTCGGTGTGAATTTTTTGATTACGGTAGACGATTACGTGTTTTAACTATCGTTTTAATATTTGATGCACAACATACATTTGTCTTAACTTTCTTTTACAGATAAAAGTGCGTTGGTCAACTATCCCTCTATGAACTTTGAACTTTTTAGTAGTGCAGTAATTTATTTCTTCCTTAATTTAGTACTTGTTAACTGTTACTAGATCAATCGCTGTTACCGCTTCTACTAATAGTAGAAAGTGACATTTAAAGAGTCTACATCTGATTACTTCAAGAGGGACAGCAGTAAAACCATAAGTTGAAGCAGCTATGAAGCTAAAATTAAAATTACTATTATACCAGGATGGCCGAGTGGTTAAGGCGCCAGACTTAAGATCTGGTCCTCTTAAGAGGACGTGGGTTCGAACCCCACTCCTGGTATAAATTTAATCTGTACAGACAGTAATATTCTCGAAGTTTTCATACATCTTTTTAAATTGTTGTAACTTATCAAAGTGATTGAAATTTAAAGCGGTTTCACTGCTTATGTGGAAATAGAACCTATGACAAATGTGGACGAAAATCAGTTTATTTCGTCACATACATATATTGTACATTGATCTATATTTACAATTATATCCAGTGATAGTACATATAGGTGTTAAATATTTCTTTTCTTTTTCATTAGTGGTGAAATTGAAAAGAGAATCTGTGACGTAAAGCCCTAATGCGTTCTTTGATTGGCCTAAATTAATTTAGGTTACTGTATGGTGAAGTGAAACGGACTCAGAACCCCATAGGTGTTTTATCGAGACATTCGGAATTTGAAAACATTTCTATCATTACAAAAATTATATCTGGTGTGGAGTTAGAACACTCATCCTCTGACTGAGGAACATATCTTAAGTTTAGCGCTTTAACCACTCGGCCATATACTTGTGGAAGTACATCCTGAATTTCATATTCATAGTTCCTTTTGACTCATAAAGCTCCTTTTTTTAAAGCAACAAGCGCTATATACTGCAAGGTTTGAACCTCGAATTACATTGCTATAAGTTCTCAAAATTTGTTTCATTAAGGACACCCATAGTAAAATATTAAAAGTATTTGACCACTTCTGTGGTCATTATTATACTTTGTTGAAGCTTCATTTAGGATTGTTCATGACCAGTAAAAACATACGTTTCTTCTAAAACAAATTCAAACTCACTTTTCTACTATACTTTAAACTGATTCAAGTTCATGTAACGTTGCCGGCAAGAACTTCCTTATCACAAATTCATTTAGGTTAACATGGTTTCAGTTTTCACATTGAGAACCAACACGTTCTTCAACTTATTGTCCAAACTGAAGTGACCTTTCCAAAATTCACACTAAAAACTTCAACCAATCTACCATGAGTGGTGTTCGACCTAATGCACTCTTACGAGGACCACATCTTAAGTCTGGTGCCTTAACCACACGGCAACCCTGTTTAGATAAACAAACGCGTTTGGGTAATATTGATTTATAAATTTTGATCCAAAGAAAACAAAAACGAGTCCTAAAAACGTTCCCTCTCTTAACACCAGACTACAAAATCGTGTGTTAATAAACTAAAAATAGACATGTCCGTAAATATATCGAGTATTTTTTTGAGTAGTTCGAGTGATTTTCGTAGTACTTCTCTTGATCTCATAAATATAAAATTTCATTTGCATAATCTCTAAAATACCGTAAATACATTTCAAACGTTTTTTTTTCAGTAACACTTTATATTTTATCGGTTATTTTCTCTACCAATAACTCTATACAAGGTTGGTCGGTTTGACCGACCACGTAAGCACCCAAAAAACAAACAGAAAATCGAAATAAATTTAAAGTAGTAACTAAACGAAATAACACCATACTAGTAAATAGAACTGTTGGATACTTCTAGAAGAACCGCTCATTACTATACTTGACAACTAAATATTTAGAAGAATCGAAAAGTGCTAGACTTTGTAACTGTACAAACCTGGTGGACTACAAGAACGGTACCGTACTAGTCTTTTAAACTGTACGTATAGTAAACTAGAGTAAGAATACAATGCTAGACTTGTTAATGGGCGATTTAATTAACTAGAAAAACAGTATAATATTAGAAATTTAAAATGGACATTTAATGAAATAGGAAAAACATACGATGTTAAACTTCGTAACTAGACATTTGGTAAACTACAAGAACAATGCACGTTTCTCGACTTGGTAAGAGGACACATAGTAAACTAAAAGAAAAGTAATGTATTACATTTGTGAAAGTGGTTCAACTAGAAATATTTCAAATATTTGTTGAGGCAGGATGTGTCTCGGTCGTTATCGTTACGTACATTCAGTTGTTATAACTATGAAGTTTAATGTCTATATTTAACAAATAATATAAGAGACTGTTTGACCTTCTTCCGGTCCTTTGCATCCATTTGTCTTATTAAATGTATTTCAGGTTAAATATTCTCAATGCTAGCATGTTTTCAGTATTCATGCTAATAACACAGTATTCGTCGTAAGTCAATATGACGTCACAAGTCAATATTCATTTCAGAAGTTGTAATTGTCGTCTTTTCTAGAATAAAGTTAAGTGAATATCGATAAAAACCTTTGAATGTTTTTAACACAGTGAAATAGTAAAATAAATACAATACTAGGGTACTCTCGTCTTACTGACAAATTGTGACACTGTGATTTTAAGTTGCTTAGATTCAGTCATATGAGAATAAAATTAAACACGTCCATTCCCTTAACATATTTCAACATATTAAATGTATATGACACATTGTTAAAACTGAACATCTTAGCCTAACGTACTCGTCACGTACAATAGTAAAACATTATACCCGTATAACCATGCAATATCATATTTAAAGGTGAGAAACAAACCCACGATTAAGAAGGTAATAATGATGATAACGTACAGTAAACAACTAATGTATATATATGTGCTGTGTTAGGAACAAGACCAGAAAACTAGTTTCGACACTTTAAGGTGTTCTATTTACTCCTGCATATTTTAATTTTAACTAATACTAACATATTCTAAAGTTTTATATGTCTTCATAATTCCCCACATCATACCACTTCTTAATTATAATAATAATAATACATAAATACGGTAGGGAAAGCATTTCCTTTGATGTTTAACGTATTTCTTGTATTTCACCTACGTAGTGAAGCGACGATCAAAACGCTTTTGGTTTGATATGAACGTATAAACATATAGAAGTAAATTTATAAAATATAAGTTATAGTCTTAGATTTCTTGCTTTAAATGTAAGAATTTGTTAAATTGTATTCTAGACAATATATTCAATACTAACCTTTGACCTAGATGATGATAGGTATAGAACTGTAGAGTACGAAGAAAAATTTAAGTAACATTTATAGTTTGTTTGTTTATTGAATTTTACACAAACGTATTCATGGCTATCCACGACAGTCCATAATTTTACAGTGATAGTGAAAAGGGAAGACAGCTAACTAACACAACCCAATGTTATCTCTTCCATTTCACGAATTGAATAGTGGAATTTTACCGTCACTCTTAAGCTGTATCCACG
>NW_013670908.1:0-1458 GCF_000517525.1 Limulus polyphemus | reverse complement strand
TTAGCTGTTACGTTATCTGTTAACTCAGTTGGGAAACTATAGCATGTTTCTGTAAAAGTATCACATTAAGTTCTTTTTTAGCTGTTACGTTATCTTTAAATTTTCCCAATTACTTATAGACTTTTTTGTTTCTTTAAAGACTAAAAATACCTTTAATTTTTTTTTTTTCATTTTCATCTACTTATTCGTTTCACCAAAATGTGAATTAATAAACGTATGAGTGTCCTTTTTGATTACAGAAATGTTGATAGGGACCAGTAAAGTTCATCCAAAACATTTAGTTCACTATAATGTCACAGGTTATATTTGGACATAAAGATTAAGACATCTACCAATAATAAACATATTAAGGAATTACCTAGACTCAATATTTATATCAACTGTTTATGATTTTCTTTAACACTCTTGTTTTATTTATTCTTATAAATCGCTGGACAATTATTACTTTTCTTGAGTTTCGAGTGCTACTAAACAACAAAGAAATATAAGATGCAGACTTTATACCCATGTTATGAAAATACATAGTGAGACTACTATTTCACAATTAACAAACTTATACCACAAACAACTGGTAATTGATAATCAAATGGATTTAATATTTACAGCATTCTGGGCTGGGACTCTCTTATTTTGGAGAAAACGTATATTATAAGTAATTGAGCGAGAATGTTACTAGGGCGATTTAAAGCTATATTTATTATACCATCTAACGAAAGGCTGGTTTGTTTGTTTTTGAATTTCGCGCAAAGCTACACGAGGGCTATCTGCGCTAGCCCGTCCCTAATTTTGCAGTGTAAGACTAGAGGGAAGGCAGCTAGTCATCACCACCCACCGCCAACTTATGGGCTACTTTTTTACTAACGAATATTGGGATTGACCGTCACATTATAACGCCCCCACGGCTGAAAGGACGAGCATGTTTGGTGGGATGGGGATTCGAACTTGCGACCCACAGATTGCGAGTCGAGTGCCCTAACGAAAGGAATCACTCGTCTCTAAAGGTACCCATATTATAATGAATCATTGTAATAGATCAGGGGTCACCAAACTATGGCCCATGGGCCAGATCCGGCCTGCGAGATCAGTTCATCCGGCCTGCCACTGCACTGGGCCACAAATGAGCTAAAATATAAATATTTATATGGAAATATAATATATTGTAGATAATCTTATTATGTAGAAAAAATTAAAATAAGTGTAAGAAAAAATGTCCAAATTTCTCCAATCTGATTTTTACATCTGAAAGTAATATAAGTTTTAGGAAAAACAATGAAATAAAAAATTCAGCGACTTTTCGCGACTTTGGATATCAGAGCGTTTTTTGTGTAAGTACCTGCAATGAGAGTTCATTCCTGCAGTCGTCTAGAAACTTCTTGTGGTATTCTCTGGTGCTGGATGAGTCTACTGATCTCTCGAGTATGTCACAACTTCTCGTGTTCATTCGTGGTGTTAATTTGT
>NW_013670907.1:64017-69070 GCF_000517525.1 Limulus polyphemus | reverse complement strand
TCTGTGACAATATTCTCGATATATTTATACTGCATTATTATTGATTAAAGTCTTCACCAGTATTAAGTGAATGTTCTGTAACAATATTCTCGATATATTTATACTGCATTATTATTGATTAAAGTCTTCACCAGTATTAAGTGAATGTTCTGTAACAATATTCTCGATATATTTATACTGCATTATTATTGATTAAAGTCTTCACCAGTATTAAGTGAATGTTCTGTGACAATATTCTCGATATATTTATACTGCATTATTATTGATTATAGTCTTCACCAGTATTAAGTGAATGTTCTGTGACAATATTCTCGATATATTTATACTGCATTATTATTGATTATAGTCTTCACCAGTATTAAGTGAATGTTCTGTGACAATACTCTCGATATATTGATACTGCATTGTTATTGATTATAGTCTTCACCAGTATTAAGTGAATGTTCTGTGACAATACTCTCGATATATTCATACTGCATTGTTATAGGTTAATGTCCTCACAAAGTAAAGATGATAAAGTTTAGCGCTTGTTTATCTTGTGTACTCTTTTCCTTGCCACGCATTGTAGGAGTAAAGTCATTGAAATAGAACTTAAGATCTCGGAAGTGATCAATTTTTGGTTATAGGTAATATATGGGGAATGAAGTCTCTATATTTGAGTGGTATTTGTAATATGGTATAATCGTTTTAAAGCGTCGAATGTGTTATGTAAATTATGAGATGACATGGGAAAAAGCCTCATTTTTTAAGCAGAAGTTTTCGTACACTTTCTTGTTACAGAAGTCACATGCTTTACACAGTTATGTGTAGTTTGTACTTACATATTGTTTTACGCAATAATCTGTAGTATGTACTTACATATTGTTTTACGCAATAATGTGTAGTTTGTACTTACACATTGTTTTACCTAATACTTGTGTGTTATCGATCTTGGCATGTGAAGAAATACTGAAAGCCAACGCACGTATTCAGCATTCAATACAATTTGTTCAGTACAGCTGAAAACAGTCAACTTATCAAAGTTCTAGACTTATTAAAAACTAACTAGATAAAATGTCTATACAGAAAGTATTTGGTAGATATCGTCACAGAGCCTCTCCCCCTCCTCCCTGTGGACAATCCTGTAACTGTGGTTGGCAGCTATCATATACTAATCTCCCTTACAGACGTATTTGTTTCAAAATCACAGTTTGATTTTTTTCCGGGTTTTAACTCAGAACCAGAAAATCCGTTGTAGGTCATGAAGTGAATTTAAGTTGAAGACATACTCTTTTAGCAGGAGTTAATTCAGATAATTCATGGGGTAGTTGGTTTGGTGGTCAAAGGCTTCTGGACATGAGACTACTAACACATGGGGTGGATATATGCCCAAGTTCCTACAATACTTGCTCGAGTTTCTTCTTAACTCTGAAGGAGTCAAAACCCGCGCTAAACGATCACACAGCTGCATGTTTGTTCGAACTGGTTGACTGTAGATTACGAATTTATATTCTTTTTTCAAAATCAAAATTTAAACGTTAATACAGTTGAGTTTTGCCTTCTAATATATTTTATCAATAGTGAATCCAGCCATGTTAATTCAGTTTTCTTATCGGATATCCTCGTAATTCTATCCGTCATAGTCAGATTTTATTAGTCTGACTTTGTCCGTCAATAACTTTTGTTTTGTTTGCATTTTACACACTCGCGTCTAATCTAGGCTTTCTCATTTCGTCAGCAACACGTTGAATCAAATTTAACCCTTTCACCACCTAAATCCACTAATCTCTTGTCATTACTGTGATCAAGTACGTGTGTTTTACATTCCAGCTCCTGGAATACCACGCTGTAAGAACCAGAGCTGGTGATAGGCCATATAGGTGGCTACCTATGGAGCCAAATAGTTAGAAGCTCGTAAAGTGGGCGCCAAGTTGAAGTGCGGGGCACAGTAGATCTGTTAAAAACCCTGACATGTCATTGCTCTCTCACCCTCAACAATGAAAGTGTATTGTTTCATTTTAGCTCTTAAGATGATTTTATTCGTAACAATATTATTTCAGTTTCTTTTTTTTTAAATGTCATAACCATTAAATAAGAAGACAATTTCTACTACATTCACACATTTCATTTCTAACCACAAACTGTAGACTCGAATCCAAACTAAGTTTTATGTGTTTCGTCCTTATTTTAGTTTGGTAAATTCGTTAAGAATTTTGACAATAATACTTTGCATATGAAAGGAATTTCTACGAAGCTTTTCAACTCGTATCAGACAAATTTATGGACATGTTCTTATCGTATGTGGTAACTACTTTTGCTTCGCTAAGACTTGGCGCTGCACGACAAAGCAACTTTAACATACACCACTGGTTGACAAAAGAATTGTTAAGTTTTCTCAACTGTTAAACTCTGGTAGACCCCTAATGGAAATCTTATGTATATTTATACCCAAACTATATATTTATAATGCTTGCATTTTGCTTACGAGAAAACAGGCTCTTCAGTTGCTCAGAAAGTAACTAAGGTTGTTGACACTTTGATGAAGGAAACTCAGTTTCTAAAAACTGGTTTAATGGTGTTTCAGAGATTGCTAATGGCAAATTTTAGGATAATAAAACAAATACTAGATTCTTTCTGCCTGGGTATAGTCTGGAGGTCATCAATTCTGTGTGATTTTTATTGTTTTCTTTCGTAAAAACGTACCTGATTCATGTTATAATAATTCAGTTAAACTTCTTTGTTCAACATAAGTTTTTCTTCTCGAAACGTGCGTTAAGATTAATTTTATTTCTGTTTGTTTTTATTGTTGAATGTTTTCACTAAACAATAAATACAAGGAAGAACTGAAACGTTTTAATAGTACAAAGTATAGAAAATGACGTGCTAATAATGTCTACTGTAAAATTTATTCCTTACTGCACGTAATAGTTTCTTCTGTTATATATATACATACATCGTAATATCTGTTGGAAGGTTTGTTCTGATCTATTTATTATTTACTTTACTTTCGTGTAGAATCTTACCCTTACTTCTTATTTCTCACCATATTATCAGTGTAGAATCTTACCCCTACTTCTTATTTCTCACCATTTTATCCGTGTAGAATCTTACCCCTACTTCTTATTTCTCACCATTTTATCCGTGTAGAATCTAACCTCTACTTCTTATTTCTCACCATTTTATCCGTGTAAAATCGTACCCCTACTTCTTATTTCCCATCATTTTATCCTTGTAGAATCTTACCCCTACTTCTTATTTCCCATCATTTTATCCTTGTAGAATCTTACCCTGGTGAGAAATAAGAAGTAGGGGTTAGATTCTACACGGATAAAATGATGAGAAATAAGAAGTTGAGGTAAGATTTTACACGGATAAAATGATGAGAAATAAGAAGTAGAGGTTAGATTCTACACGGATAAAATGGTGAGAAATAAGAAGTGTGGGTAAGATCCTACACGTATAAAATGATGAGAAATAAAAAGTAGGGGTAAGATTCTACACGGATAAAACGATGAGAAATAAGAAGTAATTTTATACGTGTAGAATCTTGCCACTACTTCTTATTTCTCATCATTTTATCAGTGTAGAATCTTACCCCTACTTCTTATTTCTCGCCATTTTATCCGTGTAGAATTTTACCTGTACTTCTTATTTCCCACCATTTTATCCGTGTAGAATCTTACCCCTACTTCTTATTTCTCGCCATTTTATCAGTGTAGGATCTTACCACTACTTCTTATTTCCCACCATTTTATCCGTGTAGAATTTTACCTGTACTTCTTATTTCTCACCATTTTATCCGTGTAGAATCTTACCCCTACTTCTTATTTCTCACCATTTTATTCGTGTAGAATCGTACCCCTACTTCTTATTTCCCATCATTTTATCCTTGTAGAATCTTACACCTATTTCTTATTTCTCACCATTTTATCCGTGTAAAATCTTACCCTACTTCTTATTTCTCACCATTTTATCCTTGTAGTATCTTACCCCTACTTCTTATTTCTCACCATTTTATACGTGTAGAATCTTGCCACTACTTCTTATTTCTCATCATTTTATCAGTGTAGAATCTTACCCCTACTTCTTATTTCTCGCCATTTTATCCGTGTAGAATTTTACCTGTACTTCTTATTTCCCACCATTTTATCCGTGTAGAATTTTACCTGTACTTCTTATTTCTCACCATTTTATCCGTGTAGAATCTTACCCCTACTTCTTATTTCTCACCATTTTATTCGTGTATAATCTTACCACTACTTCTTATTTCTCATCATTTTATCAGTTTAGAATCTTACCCTACTTCTTATTTCTCGCCATTTTATCCGTGCAGAATTTTACCTGTACTTCTTATTTCTCACCATTTTATCCGTGTAGAATCTTACCCCTACTTCTTATTTCTCACCATTTTATCCGTGTAGAATCTTACCCCTACTTCTTATTTCTCGTCATTTTACCCGTGTAGAATCTTACCCCTACTTCTTATTTCTCGCCATTTTATCAGTGTAGGATCTTACCCCTACTTCTTATTTCCCACCATTTTATCCGTGTAGAATTTTACCTGTACTTCTTATTTCCAACCATTTTATCCGTGTAGAATCTTACCCCTACTTTTTATTTCTCACCATTTTATCCGTGTAGAATCTTACCTCTACTTCTTATTTCTCATCATTTTATCCTTGTAGAATCTTACCCTACTTCTTATTTCTCACCATTTTATCCGTGTAGGATCTTACCCCTACTTCTTATTTCCCACCATTTTATCCGTTTAGAATCTTACCCCTACTTCTTATTTCTCGCCATTTTATCCGTGTAGGATCTTACCCATACTTTTTATTTCGCACCATTTTATCCGTGTAGGATCTTACCCCTACTTCTTATTTCCCACCATTTTATCCGTTTAGAATCTTACCCCTACTTCTTATTTCTCGCCATTTTATCCGTGTAGGATCTTACCCATACTTTTTATTTCGCACCATTTTATCCGTTTAGAATCTTACCCCTACTTCTTATTTCTCGCCATTTTATCCGTGTAGGATCTTACCCATACTTTTTATTTCGCACCATTTTATCC
>NW_013670907.1:60447-63277 GCF_000517525.1 Limulus polyphemus | reverse complement strand
TAAGCGTTCCTTGTGTGACGTCATTTTAGTGTCTACTGACTGACTGACAGACAACACACTACTGTAAGTGGTGCGAGTGGTTAAAACAATTGACCCCTCCAGACGGCCTTTGGCCTCCTTTCGGTGAAATAATCATTTTAAGTATGTGGGTTTCCATACAGTCATCTCATATTTACCTCATATTAGTTTTATTTTAAATCCTACAACCTGACAAGGTGCAATAGATGCTAGACATATAAGATACAAATAAAATCAAAGCATATTTCAACACAAAGCCTATTAAGATGTTTTCGATACTACTTACGAATTATTTACTTGGTGTTGCTATTTTGTTTTATTTTCTAAATGAAAATTTGTTTTTAAAAAAGAGTAAAACCTAGTAATCGAGATTTATTTACTTTAACGTACGGATAGTTTACGGCCTAAGAAGTAAAAAAAACAGTTGAAATCTTAACAACTGTATCAGCCTGGTAAATACAGAATGCACTGCAAAATGTAATTTATTTGTTTTCTTAGTGCAAAGCCGCATAAGAGCTATCTTACAATGTGTCCCCTGCGGGAATCTATTCCCTAATTGTAGCGCTACAAGCCATATAGCTCAAGCTCGCTTGGAATTGGACACAGAAAGAGAATGGTTTGAATAATATCAATATTTTTACTAAATGTGAAAGCTTTCATTAAGCTTACAAGTAAAATCCTAATTATAGTATTTTGGCATTTGTGTATAAAGTTAAAACCATAAATAATATTCAATGTTAAACTGGTACACAATTAAAACATTTTATATAGACCTATCTATGGCCTTCAAAAAGTTGACGACTCTACATGTTTCGACGTTACAACGTCATTCTTGTATAAACGCAAAAATGCTTGAGTTAATAAATTCTGTAAAATTTAGTATAAACCAGAATATTATATTTTCAAGCTATGTGTACTGATTACAAGTCCCCCAGTGGGACAGCGGTAAGTCGACGGACTTGCAACGCTAAAATCTGTGGTTTGATTCCTTGTGGTAGACACAGCAGATAGCCTAACGTAGCTTTGCTCTAAAAACAAATTACAAGGGTTTGATATGAAAGTGTAAGGTAATATTACATTAATTACACATTTTATGCGTTAATATTATAGGTTTCTTTATGTCTGATATAGCTGACTTGAATATGTGCAAGCAGAGGCGTGGCTCTTCATATCCGATTTATTATAGCGCTATAGGCCCCTATTTAGCGTGCCTCCCTCGCACGGTGGGGTCAGCGGGGGCAGTTGCTACGCCCCTGTGTTCAAACACTTCATGAATTTTTCAGGTTTGGTAATTTGTACATGTGTGTTGTGTATTATTCCTGAATGTAGCTATAAACAACGACCACATCCCCTTACAACACTCAGGTCTGGGTGGAGATTAAATGCTACACTTCTTTTACGAAATACCTTATTTTTAAGACAAAGTTTTGGGGAAAAAGATTGAAAGATTTGAAAGATTTTTATTGAACAAAAATTCACTTTGATACTTTAAAAATTAGTATATATTGTTCTAAACACAAAAGAGCTCAAAACATCAAAATAAGAAAATACCGTAAATCAAAAAAAGGTTTACTGTTATTTAGTTTGGTTCAATACCTACACAATTTTCATTGCTTTCATTGTAATTTATTTTTTATTATTTAGGGAGCATTTTAAATAGTTATGTTTTTAAAAGAAAAAACTACTATTACAAATAACACATTCATTTGAACTAAACTATGCATGCCTATATAAATATATTTACACATGGCTTGTGTATATCGTATATATACATATATATTATTCATACTTTTGGTGTATAGGACGCAAGCAGATTTTGACATCAAATTTTGGGGTAAAAAAGTGCGTCTTATACACCGAAAAAAACGGTACATTTTTATCTTGCTGTCAGAAAGTTTCAAATCATGTTAAAAAGAGGTTTTGACCATTAAGTTGTTTCGAATACCATTTTCAGTGCATAAGCTTTACTTATAATAGCTTGCCATTAATAATCTGTTCCTATTGTTTTCTCATTTTATCAAATCATTTTCACTCCACAACTGGCTGCAGATTTTAAGTGGTATTTTTAAATGAAAAATAAAAGGGTTGGGTACGTTATATGAAAACGATTTTAAATATGCAGATCAGCAAGAAAGTTGCCGTCAAGTAGTTTAGAATTAACTCTTCTCTACGTTAAAATACTTTTATTTGCGAACTTTCGGCCCTCTTACCAGGGTCTTCAACGGGCAACAATGTACTGAGTGATAAGTGTATACAAGTTACTTCCACTATATACCTCAAGCAGCTGGAGAATGAAACGGGTAGTAATTCTAATCCATACGAAGCCATTCCGGTCAAGTCGCTGGCCAGAGCACCTATGAAGTTCTGTGCGATCAGACTGTTGAAATGGCACTGAGAAACTGTCGTCCCGGTACACAAGATGGGTAACGTAGAGTAGAGCATGCTAGGAAAATACTTATGCTTTGGTCATAACAGCCTTTTGACAGAGCCTTTTTGCAAACTAAACTACGCTGCAGGATAATAGTAAAAATTCACGGTGGTCAGATGTCCGGACGTAGCGACACGGGCTTCAACGATGTGGTGAGATTTCCGAATCTTTTTAATATAATGTACTCAACCCTTGTACACTAGAACCACACTAGAATTGGTGCACTGAGATGTAGCTGTTTGTACGAGAGTGGGACTTGTCACAAGTAGAACACCTGGGAAAACATTTGCTGTTTGGAGCAATGTTTTTTAAACCACACACAGACATCTACTGCAGAAGGATAGATAATGTATGATAAATAATGCATTTACTAGAAAAGAAGGG
>NW_013670907.1:49133-60213 GCF_000517525.1 Limulus polyphemus | reverse complement strand
CCCCAGTGGCACAGCGGTATGTCTGCGGACTTACAACGATACCCGTGGTGGGCAGAGCACAGATGGCCCATTGTGTAGCTTTGTGCTTAATTACAAACAAATACAAATACCATCTTACAAATATCACAAACGTACGTAGAGGATCAGAAGGTGAATCATCTGACTATAATAAGTTGCTGCTCTTGACTGCGCAATAACTCTTCAGGATTTTCAGGGAAGAGGCTGAGTTATATTCACCAATAACTCTTCAAGATTTTGGGGGAAGAGACTGGGTTATATTCATCGATAACTCTTCAGGATTTTCAGGGAAGAGGCTGGGTTATATTCATCAATAACTCTTCAGGACTTTCAGGGAAGAGGCTGGGTTATATTCATCAATTTCTCTGCACTTTTAGTGTTTATGAATTTTAGGGTAAGTCTTCCATTTGTCAACTTCCTAACCTTGATGGGTCCGTCAGTGGATACTATCGTCTACTAGGTGATTTAATCAGCCGCAAGCGGTTATACTGACTTAGCTATAAGTTATTCAGAGGCAAAGGAAAAAGTGTTTGTTGGATTATCACCCTAGTAAAAATACGAGGAGGTTAAGCAGTGAAATTGATGAGAAGATGGATAGAGGATATTCTTGTGAGAATCACTCTGGAAATGTAGCCACAAAAAGAATAATTACGCAAAATGTCTTTAGTTTTCATGTTCAATCCAATAAAAACATTCAAAATCCCTGTAGATAATAACATCGTTGATACGATCATCGTCTATTGATTTGAACACAAGAGAAGAATGTGAATTAACTGATTTATAAAACGGGGGGGGGCGGTATCTGGGTACAAGGATTCCTGTCCAATAATGAAAATGCTTAAAAAGCATTCTATCATTCTCCCCGCTAAAATGTTTTTATTTAACTATTAAAAATCAAAAACAAGCAATAAACGTCGTCTAAGTACTGCCACCAAATTTCTTTTAGTACAAAGTTGAACAAAATTACTTTAGTCGGTGTAAATTTTATCACTATAAAACCCATAAAAAGTTCCATATAAAAACATTTTAATTCTCGTTTTAAACTAACTTGTTTATCAAAAATAACACAACTCTTTTTTCTCTTTAGCCCAATTCTTGACATAACATCGTAATAAAGATGCGAAAAATTCAATAAAGAATGCTAAGTTTTCCTTCTTCCATCAGGGTTAAAACTGATAAACTAATAACAAAAGTTACCGGGTAAGTATCGATAAACTCACTTTAATAGCATCTAGTTTGACTCCTATGGCTCAACGGTAAATTTCAAGGTTTATAATGATAAATAGGGATTCGATCCTTGTGTTGGGTACAGAGAAGATAGTCCATTGTGCAGCTTTGCGTTTCAACAAAACAACTTATACTTAAGAAACTTATCCATATTTTTGCAAATTCGATTTGCATAGTAATGAGTTAAATAGAATTCATATCTGTGTGATTTTTACATTCATCTGTGTTATTCCTATTATGTAGGATACCACCTCTAACTCCCTGTGTAACAAAACTCCATTTATTCTTAGATCTCCTCTCATTTTCTCCAGGATGAAAAAATAAAAATAATATTAGATAAATTAGGTTTATAGTAAAGTATTTTACCCACATTTCATTGTATAATTCTCCTCTTTCAATTGTATAAAGTATTTTACTCACATTTCATTGTATAATTCTCCTCTTTCAATTGTATATTATTTCATCTTGCTTTGATCTGAACAACAATATTTCACTTTTTGTCGATGTAATATAATATCATTTCATCTAGTTTCAACATTATATATATTACTACTTCATCTAGTTTCGATATTATATAACAATATTTCATCTTCTTTTATTATTGTATAATAATGTTTAGTTTTGTTTCAGTACTGTATAATAGAGTACTTTCGATAAAAATGGTAAATTTTTGTTTCAGTAAACATTCTGAATTTCCAAAAACGTTTATATTATTTTAAACAACAGTAAGTACATCTTGTATATATATATATATACATTTCTGCTGGGGCTATCGTTTTGTCTATGATTCCGAGTTGTTGATATCCGCAAAGTTATGTAGTAGGATAAGAAATGATTCTCTGTCTTTAATTTGTTAAGATGTATCATTTGGAAATATATTTTGGTGAAAAGTTTCAGTTTTAAACTCTATCTCTTTAATATTTCTATTGTATATTGCGTTGTTTATTTTAATCCACTACCACACTTCACAAAGAGGGGGGGGGTTACTGTTTTCGTTTTCTCTACTCTTTTAAATTAGGTTTCTTATAGTCCTAAGAGAATCGTAGTTTTTCCTTTATTGTTTCTGAAACTTTCTGGAGTTGTTACCATCTAACTTCCCTTGTTTTTCACAATCCTATTTTCCATTTTCAGCAAATTCTTGTTTACTCTTTCATTCATTTGATCATCTTAAGATCAATGTATCGTGTTCTTTGTTTATAACGGACAGAACGTGCATCGAATGTTTCACTTTCAATCTTAATTATTATTATTATTATATATTTCTAATCGTTTTCAAAGTTACCGAAACTGGTAACTATATCCAGATTTCTACCGAATCTCAGGAAGTTGAATGACATATTTGTTCCCCAGATAAATATCTTAAAAACTTCTCCAAAACCTTTTTCATTTAAAACCGAAAATATGATATTTTCGTTTTACAGAATGTTTCTTTTTCTAGTTGTCTATTTCTGCTTTCTTTGGATCTGTTATATATATATATATATTCTAATAATCCGTTTATTCATATAATGTAATTATTTGCTCTTGTTGACTGCAAAACTATACAATGGGCTATACGTGCTCTGCCCTCCACGGGTATCGAAACCCTATTTTCGCGTTATAAGCTTCGAGAGTTATCGCCGAGGCACCGGGGAACATTTACACTGAGAACTATTGTGCCAACTAACGACTACTGCGTCACAAGTATTGTATTCCCAGTGTCGAGTGTTGAGCTAGATTCATGTAATATGAAAGCATTCACTATAGAAAAAAGTGGACAGCTTTGTTCTCGAAGCTTCTGTAATCTTGCGTGTGTGGTGGGTTTGGAAATATCGTACATCATATTTGTAGAGTAGTCAGTCAGACAAGGATATCCTGTTCACGTAGCAGTACCAAACATATACATTAAGAATACGTTCGGCAAGCACATGCAATACAAGTGAGCAAACGACAAAGTTCGTAAGTTTCGAACGTCAGTCCAAGTCCACGTTCTTATTGGTGAATCATACTCAACAATGTTGCATTTTAATTACCTTTCGTTTTAATGCCACTTTGATATCATATATATGAAACGTTTCGTCATGCCATGTTAAACTAGGTAAACACGCAAAGGTTTAAAATATAACATGACACCTACGCTACCCTTTATTGGAGAATATTAATTAAAGCTTTTCCATTTCTTTACACTCGAATAGTCAATAAGATTTTTCTAAACAATAACATAAATTAAAATGTTATAAAATATAATTTATAAATATACATGAGCAATTGAAATGATAGACTTGATAGTAAGTGGTCATGCAAGTTAGAAGAGCCTCGTATTCAACCGACAAGAATTTCACTTAAAGACTGTTAAATATGCAAATATATCTTGAGAATTAACACGATTTTTATTACTTGTTGCACGCGATGTTTTTGTTGCCATAGTTTTGACATATTTACCCTTCCGTGACTTTTAGTGAAGCACAAGTTACACAATGGGCTATCTGTACTTTGCCCACCACGGGTATCGAAGCCCGATTTCTAGCGTTATAAGTCCACAGACTTACCGCTGTGCCACTGGGGAGGGGCTTCCATGACAAAGACCATTTACACCCATTACTGAACAAGCTGAGTGACGTGTATACCCTACTGTTAGTGACTGAGCTGAGCGACGTGTGTACCCTACTGTTGGTGACTTAGCAGGGTAGGGTGACGTGTGTACCCTACTGGTAGTGACTTAGTTGGGTAAGATGTGTACTCTACTCTTAGTAACTTAGTTGGATAAGGTGTGTACCCCACTGTTAGTGACTTAGCTGGATAAGGTGTGTACCCTAGTGTTAGTGACTTAGGTGGGTGACGTGTTTACCCTATGATAGTGAGTTAGCTGAGCTACGTGTGTACCCCCTACTGTTAGTGACTGATATGTTTCTTCATGACTTGTTTTCCAGTTTTCAATTTTGTTTAAGTTTCACTTTTTCAAAATTAAAAAATAAATTACATAAATGTTAAATCCAATGTTTATTGATCTGTTTCAAAAATTACCATAGCAATTTACTTTCACTATAAACCTATTTTTGAAACAGTGATAATTAATTCTCAGTATTTCCTCTTTGATCACAGACAGTTTTATAAGTCTCTCAATATTTATTTTACTCGAACGTATGCTTAAATATAAAAAATATTACAATTATTCCAGTAAAACTTTAAGACTAATAGTTAAATAATATCTTAAATTCTTTCTTTATTCATTAGAGAAAATAAAACATTAAATGATATTGTCTTTGAGCTTGTTCTACTTTGACGACGACAGTTTTCATTCTGTAAATGTTCATTTCTGTTTGTGTTATAGTGAAAAAAAAGTAAAGTGATTTTATCCACTCTAATTGTTTTCTTCTTTATTTTATTAGATTGTTTTTAATTATGTTTCCAATGATGGAAATCACACATTTTGAAAGTTTCTGAAGATTACTTCATAAGTCATAAAATCTGGCTGAAGTTTTGGCGAAAAAAGAAAGGTTGAAAAACATAATGGTGTAACCTGTAATCTCTTATCCCAGTCAACCATGGAAAGGTTGGGGAAAAACATAATGGTGTAACCTGTAATCTCTTATCCCAGTCAACCATGGAAAGGTTGGGGAAAAACATAATGGTGTAACCTGTAACCTCTTAGCCCAGTCAACCATGGAAAGGTTGAGGAAAAACATAGTTGGGTAATCTTTAATCACAGTAAATAATAGAAAGGTTGAGGAAAAACATAGTTGGGTAATCTTTAATCACAGTAAATAATAGAAAGGTTGAGGGAAAATATAGTTGGGTAATCTTTTATTCCAGTTAGTCATGGAAAGGTTGGGGAAAAAACTTAGTGGGGTATTAATTTATTCCAGTATATCACGGAAAGGTAAAAAGGTCCACAGTGAGCTGATTTCTTACCCCAATGAATCACGGTAAGGCTTAAAAAAAAACCTGTCCTTATAACTGTCATGGTGTGAACACGTTTTACGATTATTATTGTAACAATTGGCCTATATAAATATTTTTTCGACCAATACTGTGTTCGTTGTATCAAAGCCGGCCTAAAGAGCTCTGGATCGAAAGAAACACGGTGTCGGCAATGGATACGACGAATATAGTGTGGTTGAAATACTGTTATTAAACAACCTTCTAATTCACGAAAAGAAGTAGATACTAATTTTTATGGTCTATCGGTAATAAGACTAGGAATGTTTATGAAGATGAAACTTTTACACGAGCTAGTATTTTGAATGAGATTAAATAACATTGTGATTCAAAATACATTTCTTATTTTGAATATGCATAGTTCTAAACATAATTTAATACTATTCTTAACTGAAATTTCACCTTTTCTTTGTATTGATTATGTTAATCTCTTTTTCTGTATCGTGTTTGTAAGAGTAAGTATCCTCTACTCTATAAATAAGCATTGCATTATATACATTCCGCTGACGTGAGGACACTTCAATTAATGTATATCTATATATTTATGGGAGGGGATTTGAATTGTCACAGCGACTGAAGAAAGGTCGTTTTCAGCAGTCTGACAGGTTCGTGAGTTTGGTATAACACAAGTGGTTTTAGCTGAGCATGAAGGTCGTTTTCAGCAGTCTGACAGGTTCGTGGGTTTGGTATAACACAAGTGGTTTTAGCTGAGCATGAATGATATATAGAATATCGTGGAGTATTCGATTTTTACCGCGGTTCTTGCACAGCTGCTCCGCGACGAGACTGCGATTCGACGTCGGTATCGATTGGCAACACATCGTTGTTGTAATCGCGCAGGACCTAACCTTCAGAACTGAGTTTCTCAGCTCTACCGGGCCAGCTCGGAAGGTACTAAGGGTCTTTTTTTAGTTAAGCCTGTTCTGACTGCGTGTTTTAGGACATGGTTAAACATCGTATGTTCATTTGTTAAAAAAAAAAAATTGAGAATTCAAACACCACAGTCACTGAATATCTTGGAAACGTGCCAGTTTCTGCGCGTATCCGAGTCTACAGATTCCAAAAATGTCACTAGTGTAGACCAAGTGATAAACGGGTTATTTCCTCCAGCGGGCGGCAGGCTTGCACCTTCATCTTTGAACATTTTTATCAAGAAAACGGCATGGAAGATAACATGGCACAAAACACTCTCCCGGAAATAACATTTGAAGAACCAGAATCGGAAGAAGCTGATCCGGAACAAATGGCGAAACCAGGTTTTTTGACTCTTCCAATTATCCCGGTTCCTCGTCGACGGCATTCCTGGATGTGTGGGTGAGTCCTCCTAATATTATTAGGCATCAGCTGTGAATGTTATGTCCCCGATAAAATCAACTGAGACAATTTACATCGAATAGTCTTTCTCACAAAGCAAAGCAGCTTGAAACATACAAGTACATCGTGTGGTTATACTAATACTCCCTTCCCAGATAATTTCCTTTGTTTTTCATGGTGTATTTCAAGCACGGCATTGTTCATAACAATGAATGGATTCGAGAGAATAGAGAACTGAGATATGATATTAACGCTAGCCACTAAATAAAATCGCTAACAATTTGAGGTCGACAATATAACTTCGATCATATTGTTTAGAGATCAAGTTTAAGTTATCTATTACTGAGTATGTAATCCATTGGGTTATAGAGAAACAAAGATATCGCATCAGTCGCTGTTTTTGTCTTACATATGTAATTGTAGCTCTACCAGTGACTCAGCGGTAAGTCTGCAAGCTTACGAGGCTAAAAATCGGGTTTAGATACTCGTGATGGACAGAGCACAGATAGCCCATGATGAAGCTTTATGCTTAAGTTGTTGTTATTTGCTATTAAGCGTAAAGCTACACAAAGGGCTATCTGTGCTCTGTCCACCACGGGTATCGAAACCCGGTTTCTAGCGATATAAATTCGTAGACATGCCGCTGTGCCACTGGGGGCGGGGGGCTTGTGCATAAGAGCAACCAACCAACCAGTCAAATATAAATTCTAAGGCTATTGCGAATTTTGGTTAGTTTTATAGTTTTCGAGCAATCTTTCACAATGTTTAGATTTTTAAGTGTTTTATTTGAACAATTATACAACGATAACTGTTTGTGTAGTTTTGCGCTAAACCAAACAGTACCTAATTATCATTATTAAAATATGTCTGATGATGTTTAAGAATAACTAAGTTATGTTGACTATGAGTTTATGTTTTAAAAAATTATAATTTACCAAAACAACAACAACAGAGAACCAATAACTGAAGATAATAGTATTTATGTACCACGGTGGGTTACGACTCTAAAAATTGGGTTTTGATACCCGTAGTGGGCAGAGCACAGAGAACACAACCTACCTAGTATCATGGTGGAATGGTGGGAACCTGTGTATATCTGCTTTAATTTATAAACGTAGCAATTATAAAACATGCTGTAATTTTACTTTCATTTAGTGCAGACTCGTTAAAAGCAACATTAATAAAAGATATATAATGTATATACATTCAAAATCATAAGTTTAAGTCGAAAACAACAAACAAAAAATTCGATTTGCTATAAAACTAGCAAAAAATGGGAATCGCTGTAAGCAAGACGTAATGGTGTTTCTTTTACTGCAGGTTTTATATTATATCCACAGACTGTTTAGTAATAACAGTAAAACCTATTATCAACTTCATAAATATTATAACCCCGAAAATGCGTAGTACCATTAAATGAATATTTGTGGCTTTGGTTCACTGATATATATATATTTTTTCAATAGGATGCGTATAACCATCACTATTTTTAAAATCACACACATCTTTGTTTTAGAGCCGAGACACATTGGGCTATCTGCTGTGTAAACCACTAAGAATCGAATCCCGAATTTTAGCGTTGTAAGTCTGTAGATTTACCGCTGTCCCACCGTGGGACCACACTTTTATTTCAAATTAATAATATAATTCTTACATCGTCCAGAGACTATGCAAGTTCTTTTATGGCTGAAACTGATAAAACAGTTTTAGAATCAAACAGTGATAACGAGCATAAATGATTTATTTACCTAATTAAAATAAACTTTGGGGATACGTTGCTTAAGATTGTTTTATTGCAACTAGAAATTTAAGTGCACGAGGAGAAAGGACGTCTGAGAAAGACCGTGTGATTGTGTCATTCTAAAATCTCAACAACAAATAAATTCAAAAAATCCCAGAAATATATGCAAATCGTAGAATGGTGTTTCGCTAGCAGGTTCCCAGGGGGTTCACGAACCGTCTGGGCTGAGTCGACATTTTTTTGTTTTTGCTGAGTCCTCGAGGTGCACATATCACCTTTGTTATGAACTATGAAGAACTGCACCAAGAAACATTAAGGATTTTTCCTCCTTGTAGAGATACTGGGAGTTGCGACGACCAAAACCCGAACGCGGGGGTCTTCTGGAAAATCCGGCTGAGAAACACTGATATAGGTGGAATTAAATCAGCATAAAACTGATAGAAGACGATTAAACAAACTAATATTTCATGCGTGAACGCCATCAAGAGTTTCAACTTTGCCAATCATAAAGAAGTGGATGAATGTAAAGGACAATATTTTATGGACTAACAAAAGAATGAGTGAGTTTGGGGAAACTCCAGTAACGATTTTATGTGGACTTGTAACTGTGAAAAGTTTGAATAAAAGTAAATAAACCAGTGAAAGATAATGGCGTGTCTATAACAACGGTCGAGAAATTGTTCTTCTGGTGAAGATATCAAAACTGTTGGTATTACAACGGAGGAGCAGAATTACAACAACTTGGTTCTTCACGCCATACCCAACGGACAATGCATAAACGTCCCAAGACACAATAACCTGTTAAACAAGAAGTGTTGAAGGAGAAAAAAGGAACTCGTGATATAAAAGTTTATTGAATGGCCAGTCCGACATCCCAATGCCAATCACACTGAACATTTTTGAAGAGCAATGTTGCGAAAATGAAAACCTTTCGGAATATCGTGTTTTCTGGCGATTAGCAAACAAGAAAGTTTAGTAGTTTAAGAGTAAAAGTTAGTTTTCTTAATTGCAAAAAATGAAAACCTTTCGGAATATGGTGTTATCTGGCGATTAGCAAACAAGAAAATTTAGTAGTTTACGAGTAAAAGTTAGTTTCCTTAAGGGTATATATGTTGCTAGTGTAAATACACTGTTGATTGTCTGTGGTTTCAAACATGGTGTCCTTGACACAGACCCGGTGTAAATAGAACTATTAATTATTTATCGTTTCAACAACTGTATTGTATACATAATACTGATGTGAACATAACTATCTTTGGTTTTAAACACTGTGTCCTTGATACAATACTGGTGTAAACAGAACTGTTAATTTCCCTGTGGTCTCAAACACTGTTTACTTGACACAATACTGGTGTAAACAGAACTGTTAATTTACCTGTGGTCTCAAACACTGCGTACTTGACACAATACTGATATGCACAGAACTGGCAAATTACTTGTGGTTTTAAACACTGCGTTCGTGAAACAATATAGATATGCACAGAACTGGCAAATTACTTGTGGTTTTAAACACTGCGTTCGTGAAACAATACCGATATAAACAGAATTGGTAAATTACCTGTGGTTTAAAACTGAGTCCTTGACACAATACCGATCGATATAAATAGAATTGGCAATTTTCTGTGGCTTTAAACAATATATATGTTCTAAAACTCTTTAGTTGCGTAGTGATTTTATTGGTATTTATGTTAATATTTCTAATCGTTCGCTTTGCAACGTTCTCAGGTTATATTACATTAAATAATAGACAAGCTGAATGTAAATTATGTACTAGAGATAAAATTACTCTATGCTTCTATAATGCCGGGAATAATGATTAAGTGTTCACAGTATGTGTTGGTTCTCCTAGAACATTTACTTTACATAGTAATAGAAGATTCATTCCATCCTAACTGTTACATACAACATAATAAATCAGTCTCTTAACTAAATTCTAATTTACCAAAGCACTGGGGACATTATAGACTAGAAATATATCAAGTCTTCATATATATTCGTGAATATGCGTTTTACAAAACAAACGAAAACATCTGTACTATGAAAATATACATTAAACAAAAGCAATTGGGAGAAATAACCGTTTAACGGCTTATTCCCAGATAATGAAGTTCGATAAGCGTTTATAGCCAATTGGATTAATAATGTTATTTTCAGTTTTAAAATCCTTTATATTGTTATTGAAGTTTCATCAACTCTAGTCATATCTCTTAAATATTGGATATTTAATTCCAGTATGTTTTATATGTATCGAGTTTTTATGGTAGTGGCATAAATAAAAACATAGGTATACTGTCACTAATAGTCTGACACGTGTAAGTTATGATATTACGTGTGTAACTGATGGTCTGACGAGTGTGACTAATAGTCTGACACGTGTAACTTATATGATCTTACGTATGTAACTGATAGTCTGACGAGTGTGACTAACAGTCTGACACGTGTAAGTTATGATCTTACGTGTGTGACTGATGGTCTGACGAGTGTGACTAATAGTCTGACACGTGTAACTTATGATCTTACGTATGTAACTGATGGTCTGACGAGTGTGACTAATAGTCTGACACGTGTAAGTTATGATCTTACGTGTGTAACTGATGGTCTGACGAGTGTGACTAATAGTCTGACACGTGTAAGTTATGATCTTACGTGTGTAACTGATGGTCTGACGAGTGTGACTAACAGTCTGACACGTGTAAGTTATGATCTTACGTGTGTAACTGATGGTCTGACGAGTGTGACTAATAGTCTGACACGTGTAAGTTATGATCTTACGTGTGTAACTGATGGTCTGACGAGTGTGACTAATAGTCTGACACGTGTAAGTTATGATCTTACGTTTGTAACTGATGGTCTGACGAGTGT